>NW_021962969.1:0-300000 GCF_901765095.1 Microcaecilia unicolor
AAACAGCGACATACCGAATGGTTTAGTGTGGCAGATTTATTACATCAACATCCGTCTATCAACTTTACCCAAAGGAGGATTGGTAAATAGAAATTTGGAGATCACTATCATATGGAGCAGGAAGAAATGCAAATTGGAAAAAAAGAGAGATTGGTCTGTCCTGCTGAACCAGGTCTTGGTGAAAGGTCAAAGTTATTTATTTAATACTATTTCAGTCTTGCATTTCCTTGCTACCGTACCACCATTTCATCAAAAATGGCAGCCATTTTAATATGGCACTCTGTGGATCTGAACCTTTCACATTTTCATTGAAAACATTGAATTATATTTTTAAAAAAGAAATTAAAAAAACACATAAGATGCCTTTTTTCCCCACTAAAAAGGTGGTCTAAAAAAAATCTGCTTCTTATGGTTTAATTGTCAGTGGCAAGACTGCAATACCCTGTAATGTGTTCTCGAGCACCGTACTGTCTCAGACCTGCCTAGCCAGCAGTTGGGTTTTCACGATATCCCTAATAAATATCCATCATCATAAAGAGCTATGTTTAATGCTTCGTTTTAACTTAATTTTGTTACAAAACACTTGTAAATTTCTTCTAAGTGACAGAATTAACTGTACCGCCTCATGGTATATTTGCTCACTCTCACATTCGCAACATATAAACCGTCTATCAACTATCTCACATACAGTCATATGTCAAGTGTTAAAATAATTCCTCACTTTCTCTGCCTGAGGTAATGATTTTACATGAATGCAGAAATCACTCAGGGGCCCTTTTACTAAGCCACGTGGAGGGGCATAATCGAAAGGGGGCGCCCATCTATAAGGGCGACCATCTTTAAGGACGGCCCCGTAAAGCGGCGTCCCCGACCATATTATCGAAACAAGATGGCCGGCCATCTTTCGTTTCGATAATACGGTCGGGGACGGCCAAATCTCAACATTTGGGTCCACCTTAGAGATGGCCGCACTTAGAGATGGCCGCCATTGGTTTTCGCCGATAATGGAAACTAAGGACGGCCATCTCAAAACCGGCCAGATCCAAGCCATTTGGTCATGGGAGGAGCCAGCATTTGTAGTGCACTGGCCCCCCTCACATGCCAGGACACCAACCGGGCACCCTAGAGGGCACTGCAGTGGACTTCACAAATTGATCCCAGGTGCATAGTGTTGGAATGTAATTGTATTTTACATGCATTGCCTGTCACCTATTATTTCTCTGTGATTACTCTGTGACCTCTGATGTGAATTACTTAGAGAGGTCACATAGCTATGCAACTTCCTGTGGGGGATAGATGCAGCACATGCAGCACATGGAGCACATGGAGCTCATGATCTCTCCTAACCTGAGAGGATCTATGGTGGTGTGAGCATCCATTACCATCTAAGCACATGGAAGGAGCTGATAATACAAATGTATAGTAATATGTATATATAAGCCTGTCTGATTATAATCTAACTACAAACTGTGAGTAAACAGATTTTGTTACTTCAACTTTAAAGTGACTCAGCAGTGAATTATTCAGGGGTGAATGAGAGAGAGATGAAGAAAGAAATTAACATTTCTAAAGCTGAAGCTGTGTGTACTAAAATCTGCTAATTATTTACTACAAATAATCCAACAAAAGGGTTATGGGCCCAGGCCCAGGAATTGAAAAAGAAGAGAAATATTACCAGGCAGAAAAAAGGCCACATTTTTCTCTTAAGTTTTAAAGGAAAGATTCAGTCTGTCTCTCTCCCCCCCACACAGCAGACAGAAGGCTAAGAAAATGGCTGAGGGAAGAAATTCACCATTTTTCTACTCTCTCAAGGTGCCTAAGTTAACTGAATTTAATTATCAGCAATGGGAACTAAGATTCATATGTCTCCTTCGAGCAAAAGGATTGAATATATGCTTAGACCAAGACAGAACAGCTGAAAATATGGCTGAATGGGACAATGCAAACTATTATGTGAAGTGCATGCTTTTGGAAGCTCTCTCAGAGAAACATGCCATATTAGTGGAGGGAAAAGATACACCAAAGGACATTTTATATAAACTGAGAACTATGTATGCAACTACATATGCAAAGCAGCAACCAATTTGGCTGGCAGAGTTGAATGAAACCAAATTAAGGGATAAAAGTAAATGTAATGATCACATTATGCATCTTATGTCTTCATTTCAAAAGCTAGAACTTTCTGGAATTCCCATGTGTGATGCATTGAAAAGAGCATTTCTTTTTACCTCACTATCAAAGAAGTTTGATGTTTTAGGTCTGTAAATGAGGCCATTGAAGGGCAATCTTTTGAACAGACAACATCAAAACTAAGGCAGGAATGCATAATAAATGATTCTGAGGAGATGTGTTCTCAAAGCAAGTCAGAGAGAAATGAAACAAATTTCTTGGCAAAGAACAGAGGAAGGCGGAGCTATGGGAAAACTCCACCCAAGGGCAAGCTGATTTGCTACTCATGTGGAAAGGAGGGACATGTATCTAAATGGTGTAAGGAAACACAAAACACTCCCTCTAGCTCACCTAAGCCAATGGAACTAAAGAATTTTCAAACCAGGAAATGTATGAAGGACAAAGATAAACACAAGGGCTTTCTAATGGCAGAAAAATCTTTGACTATGGTAAATAATAATTCAAATGAAAGTACTTGGATTTTGGATTCAGGGAGCACATGCCATTTAACCAATTGTAAAGATTTCTTTCAGGAAATGTGTCCAGAAGAAGGAATTCTTCAAACTGCAAACGCAGGGACTGCTAAGATCCAAGCAAAAGGTATTGGATTCTTAAAATGCAAAGTGTCTAATGAAGTTAAAGAAATTCCTGTAAGTGATGTCTTGTATATTCCCCAAGCAGTTTGTAATATGCTTAGTGTATCTACATTAGATAAGAAGGGATTTGTGATTCATTTTGAAAACAGTAAGTGCACAATCTCTAAAAATGATGAAGTGTATGCTGAAGCTTTTATGCATAATGATGTTATAAGCTGAACATTTCAGGTGAAGCCTCACATCTGGCGCAAGTAAGGAAGAATGATGGTAAATGTAGTCTGGAAATCTGGCACCCCGCTGGGACATCGTGATTCTAAGGTGATCCAGGATCTTTACAGTAAGCAACTGGCCACCGGCATTCAGATAAGTGCAAATGCTGGTAAATGGAGAAATGCATAGACTGTGTTACTCAAAAAGGTGTGAGACCCTCATTTCCTGCATACACAGGAAATAGGAGTAATAAAGTGCTGGACTTAATACACAGTGACTTATGTGGACCGTTTAATATCCCATCATGGGAAATAACAGATTTGTGCTAATATTCTTGGATGATTTCTCTAGATACTGTGGGCCTATTTGCTGAAAGAAAAAAGTCAAGTCACAGACATGCTGAAGAAATACGTAGCCATGGTGAACAATAAATTGAAAGAAAACCAAAGGTTCTTCAGACCGACAATGGTGGTGAGTTCATTTCACAAAGCATGCGCACATTTCTAGAACAAGAAGGCATTCAGCATATCACAACAGTAGCTTATACACCAGAGCAAAATTCTGTTGCAGAGAGAAAATTTAGGTCAATTGTGGAAATGACCAGATGTATGCTGTCAGATAGCAATCTCCCTAAAAGACTATGGGGGGAAGCCATTCTCACAGCAGTGTACCTACAAAACAGAATGCAACTAAAGGCGCTGAGCGCCACCACATGAGACATGGCATGGTAGGAGCCAAACCTGTCACACATAAGAACATTTGGAAGTACAGCATATGCTCATGTACCAAAGCAAAGAAGGCATAAGCTGGATTCCACAACAGAAAAGGGGCATTTTAGTTGGCTATGCTCCAGGACACAAAGGATATAGAATTTTTGAATCTGAAAACTGGCATTGTTGGCATAAGACATGTTACATATTTTGATGAAACAAGAGGGTTGATAAAGGCTGGATTATCCCAGATGAGCCTTATCATCCAGAATATGAAACTAGAAACCATAATAGACATGCCAGTGTATATAAATGCCATACCAAGGCAGATGTCTGAAAGCAACTCATCTGTATCTAACGAGGAACAGGCAGAGGAAACAGACACCGAAAGGATCATTGAAGAAGACAGTACAGTTGGAGAAGGGGAATCAATTGGAGAAGAACTCTTCAGATTTAGAGGATGCAGAAAGGTCGGACCAACCTGTTGTCAGACGCTCATCCAGGGAAAACAAAGGTGTTCCACCCCAAGACTGTCTTACTAACAAAGGTCAGCAGAAGCTCAAGAGCCCTTAACATGGGATGAGATTGAGAAAATGCCAGCAGAAGAAGCTGCTGATGGCATAAAGCTGCACAAGAAGAAATTGATGCATTGGATACAAATAATACTTGGATTCTTACAAAATTACTCCTGGCAAGAAAGCTATAGGATGCAATGGGTATTCAAGTTAAAAAGGAATGCACAAGGAAAGTGGAAAGGTATAAAGCCAGATTAGTGGCAAAGGGATATCTTCAAAAATATGGAGAAGATTTTGATGAAGTGTTTGCACCTGTAGTGAAACACACGACAATCAGAACACTTCTGAGCATTGCAGTCTCAAAAGGCATGCAAGTCAACCACATTGATGTGAAAACAGCGTTTCTTCATGGAGAAATAACTGAAGACTTGTACATGGAACAACCAACAGGTTTCATAAATACAAAACAAAGACAGCTAGTGTGTAAATTAAACAAAGGTCTTTATGGATTAAAGCAAAGTGCAAAATGTTGGAATGAAAAATTGCATGAAATATTGACAAATTTAGGATTTAAGCAAGGTGAAGCAGATAAATGCTTGTACACTAGGTGCACAAATGGACAATATGCATACATTTTAGCTTTTGTGATGATCTGCTCATTGCAAGCGAAAGTGAGAAAGAGTACAAGGACATTGTAAGTGTTAAACCACAATGTTGAGATAAAAGAACTTGGTAATGTGTCATACTATCTTGGTATAGAAATTGAGAAACAAAATGATGGTTCTTATCTTCTAAGCCAGAAGCAGAAAATAAATGAAGCTTATTGAAAGTTTAGGTATGCAAGATGCCCAAGTTGTAAGCACTCCCATGATCACTGATTTTCTGAAGGATGAAACAGTAAGAGAACCTTTACCAGATAACATCCAATATAGATCAGCCATAGGTAAGCTTTATATCTAGCTACCACATACAGGGCTGATATAGCAAATGCAGTAGGAATTTTGAGCAGAAGGGTCAGCTCACCTACCAAATCAGATTGGACTGCAGTTAAAAGGATGGTAAGGTATTTAAAGGGTACCATTGATTGTAAATTAAAGATTTCAGCCAATAGTAATCCAAAACTAATATGTTACTGTGATTCAGATTGGGCAGGGATCATTCTGATTATAAATCCACAAGTGGATAGTGTTTATGTATGGAAATGTACAAATTTCATGGGCCAGTCATAACAAGTATTGTGAGTTTGTCTTCTACAGAAGCTGAATATGTGGCCGTATCGAAGCGTGCAGAGAACTGATGTGGATTGAAAAACTTATGCTGGATTTTGGAATAGCTGAAAAGAGACCAATCAAGATAATGGAAGATAATCAGAGCTGCATCCGACTGTCACAGAATGACAAGGTTCAGTCACGCACCAAGCACATCGCAACGAAATACACAACGTGCGAGAGTTGGCGAAAGAAGGGGTCATCAGTCTACACTATTGTCACACCAGTGAGATGACAGCTGACATCATGACCAAACCGTACCCAGAGAACATTTTGTGAATCTGCGTATAAAGCTTGGACTTTGTATGAATAAATAATTGCATGACAGTTATGCATGAGAAGGGGTTGTGTGAATGTAATTGTATTTTACATGCATTGCCTGTCACCTATTATTTCTCTGTGATTACTCGTGACCTCTGATGTGAATTACTTAGAGAGGTCACATAGCTATGCAACTTCCTGTGGGGGATAGATGCAGCACATGCAGCACATGGAGCACATGGAGCTCATGATCTCTCCTAACCTGAGAGGATCTATGGTGGGTGTGAGCATCCATTACCATCTAAGCACATGGAAGGAGCTGATAATACAAATGTATAGTAATATGTATATATAAGCCTGTCTGATTATAATCTAACTACAAACTGTGAGGAAACAGATGTTTTGTTACGTCAACTTTAAAGTGACTCAGCAGTGAAATTATTCAGGGGTGAATGAGAGAGAGATGAAGAAAGAAATTAACATTTCTAAAGCTGAAGCTGTGTGTACTAAAATCTGCTAATTATTTACTACAATAATCCAACACATAGCTCCCTTACCTTGGGTACTGAGCCCCCAAAACCCATTACCCACAACTGTACAACACTACCATAGCCCTTAAAGGGTAACGGGGGCACCTAGATGTGGGTACAGTAGGTTTCGGGTAGGTTTTGGGGAGGATGGGCCTGGGTCCACCTGCCTGAAGTGCACTGCAGTATCCACTAAAAACTGCTCCAGGGACCTGCATAGTGCTGTGATGAGCTGGGTATGACATCTGAGGCTGGCATAGAGGCCGGCAAAAAAATGTTTAAAAAAAGTTTTGGGGTGGGAGGGGGGTTGGTGACCACTGGGGGAGTAAGGGGAGGTGATTCCTGTTCACTGAGGCTATATTCAGATTTTCAGCAATATTTTCCAGATAATGAAGCTGAAAATCAGTCTTTAATGCCCTTCAATATTCAGGTTAGTGCTGGGGCGGACTGGGGACAGAGCCTGGGTGGAGTTTAGGTACCCGTTAGCTGCCATATTCAATCCACTAACCGGATTACTACCGGATAAAGATAAAACAGCAAAAAGGCTGAGCTAAGTTTATCTGATTAGTTATCTGGGAGCTGGTCTGAATATCACTGATACCCAAATACCTGCTAGTGGCCAATTTCTACCTGGATATTCAGCGCTACCCAGTATCCAGATACTGGCACTGAGTACCCAGGTACAAAACCAAAACAAAACAGAAAAAAAACAAACAGCGGCAGCAGTCAAATCAAACCTGATCACCACAGCTGAATATTGGGAGGGGGGGGGGGTGTATTTTCTGTTATATGGAGATCCTTTCCTGCCACGTTTTATGATATTGCTACAGGAAGGGGAAGGGAGGGTATGGGGTGCTAACCATACTCAGTGCATTTTGCTAGCGAAAACTGGTGCTGGACTTCAATGCTGGGCCACCATCAGGGGTGGGGTGATCACTGAGGGACCCACCCCACAATAGCCAGGCCCCCTGCAACCAGTCACAGAATCTATGACAAACGCAGAATTGGTGTGTAGAGCCTGAGCTCTTTCATTAAACTGGGGTCCCTGGGTCAATTTAGCAGACAATGGAAAAGGTGCCGGTATGCAGTACCCCCAAGTACCCCATCAAAAAAAGCCCTGACCATACTGTACTTATCAAAGAGCGCAATGTAGAGGGAGAACCAATCTGTACATCAGTTGACCTTATCTGCTAGGGAGATACAGAGCTCTTTGGCAGTGGTTGCTGAGTCTGTGAGAAGGGTCTTTGTTGTTCCGTCCATAAAGGTAACAGGCAACATGATTGGCTTCTTGGACTTCGTAGCTAGTTACGTTGAAAGAAAGATTTACATGAGCAATTCCATTCTCTTTGCCGAAGGTGTCATTGTTTTTGAGCTCGTAACTTCCTCCTGCCTCTTTCGACTTGCAGTGCAATTGGAGCTGGGGTTAGGATTTTGTGCCATAGTTAATTTATTGATAGCCCACTAAATATATACATATCAAAACAAAATATAAGCCTCGAGTTACAGCTACCCAAGGACTATCCACCTATTTCATATCCTCTCCAAACTACTGTGTTTCCCCGAAAATAAGACACTGTCTTATATTAATTTTTGCCCCCAAAAATGCGCTAGGTGTTATTGTCAGGGGCTGTCTTATTTTTCGGGGAAACACATTGGGGTTGGCCCGCCCACCCTCCATCGCTCCCGGAACTAACCTTAAATGCCTCCTTTCACCCTTCGCAAGCAAGCAGCAGCAGGGCAGGCCACTACTTCCTTCCGTGTCCCGCCCTCGCCTGACGTAACATCCTCGAGCGCGGGGCAACGGAAGGAAGGAGAGGTCTGCCCTGCTGCTGCTTGCTGCGAAGGTGAAAGGCACGCAGGGCCATCAGCTCATGTTCCTCTGCCTGGATCCTGCATGGAGGGTATGACCATGAACCGACAGCGTCAAATGTCTTAAGAACCTGCTCCTGTCACTACCACCACCATCAGGTCCTGGGAATAATTTAGTTCAAGTTTCTGTCCGTAGGGAAGAGGACAATGCCTGGGGTGCGGAAGGTTGAGGGTTGCCACTGCTGATCTCACTCTTCTTGGGTAGTGGGGAATACACTCTCCACCATCTCACCAACTCAGTAACTGCTTGCTTGTTTTTGTTTTTTTTGGTTATACGTACATACAAACATAAGCAAGTGTAAAGATGGACAGAAAGCTTGCCAGCAAATTCTATGTTGCCAAAGTTGCCTAAAAATCACACCATCTTGTAGTTCAATTGATATGATAAGCAGCAGAATGAGGTGGTTCAGTGGCATCATGGCCTTACCAGTAAGTTATAACAAAGAAACTATCAAACACATCACTCCAATATAGTGTCACACTGGGGATTCAGATCTGAAGGATAAAATATATTAAATTTTAAAAAATAGCCTCAGTGTAACAGGGAGCCTGACTTTTATGCTCCACTGTACAAAATAACATCACAGGCTTCCACCACCTTCCGAAAAAAAAAAAAAACACAGAGAAAAACTCCCAGAATATTTCAAAAATTGTAAAGAAGTGGGAGAAAAGTCTGTGTTTAAAAACAGAAGGGAGGGTAACACAATTTAACACAATACAGATCCAAATACCCACAACACTAATCTCACTATGAATATCAATCACCCAAATGGACACTAATTAGCAATCCCTCACTAGACTAAAATCCTCATTCAAACAGAGAAGCCTTCCTGCAAGTAAAGAAAACTCAAAATAGAGCAAAAACTCTTATAACATCGCTAGAATTGCTTAAACTTCCATCCTTGCTAGTGAATGGATTCTAATTCTGACAAAAAGTAAACTTTACTTAGCTCAGAACATCCAAATTGTCCTGACAGAAGTGCAGCCTCATAGGATTCTCACAGTCTGTGGGGTTTCTCCAAATTAAAGTGTTCCAATTTATATTATCCTTCTGGCAAAAAATGTCCAATCTCCTTGTTTCTCGACAGTAGGAAATCCTTCTGTTCCACTATCTTCATCAGGAGAAATACATAGCAGTGCATAAAAACTGCTTTACAAGTTTACTTTTTGTTAGAATTAGAATCCATCATTAGTAAGGATGGACGTTTAAGCAATTCTAGCGATGTTATAAGAGTTTTTGCTCTATTTGAGTTTTCTTTACTTGCAGGAAGGCTTCTCTTTTTGAATGAGGATTTTAGTCTAGTGAGGGATTGCTAATTAGTGTCCATTTGGGTGATTGATATTCTTAGTGAGATTTAGTGTTGTGGGTATTTGGATCTGTATTGTGTTAAATTGTGTTACCCTCCCTTCTGTTTTTTTAAACACAGACTTTTCTCCCACTTCTTTACAATTTTTGAAATATTCTGGGAGTTTTTCTCTGTGTTTTTTTTTCTCGGAAGGTGGTGGAAGCCTGTGATGTTATTTTGTACAGTGGAGCATAAAAGTTAGGCTCCCTGTTACACTGAGGCTATTTTTTTAAATTTAATATATTTTATCCTTCAGATCTGAATCCCCAGTGTGACACTATATTGGAGTGATGTGTTTGATAGTTTCTTTGTTATAACTACACACTCGTTGCAGATTGTTTATTTGTGAGAATTCATTCTTACCAGTAAGTTGCCAATTCACCATCAGTGATTAGAGAGCTTGGAAGCAGGGCCCAAGAAGGTGTCCTGCTGCCCCTGAACAATACTATACCTGCAATTCTAACCAACTAGGGGGCTGTGTCCTGGTTCCATTGGCAAAGGTTCTCCTGAGCCTCTCCTCACAGTAGGGAGCATAGCCTGGGGGGCCCCCATTGATGAAGTTTCTTAAATACTGTTGGTAAGAGAGACAGGCAGACAGATAATGATAAAATACCAGTCCTCATAATCCTTTTTTTTTTTTTAAACAGCATCTTCTATCATCTGGGAACCAAAGGGGTAACATTTGTAATGCAATGTAAGTTATTAATTTGATATTAATTTTAAGACAACTTACTATTCCTTTAAAAGAAGATGGTATTAAAAGGAACTTCTCTAAGAGATCTCTCTCTCTGAAGTGGAAGAGGCTTCACTAAATCACCATGCCCAGTCACTACCGCAATTTTACTATGCGTCATTTTTGAGCCCCAAAATAAGTACAATCCAGATATTTCATCTCAAGATCCCCTCAAAAAATGTAAGTGGCACCCAAAGGAGCGCTCCTTTGTCAAACCTCCTTTGTTGGTGCGACAAGGAGGTGCGCAATGCCTCTGGCGTCACTGGACTTTTGTAGGCTCAAACGCTCCCGGATGATGTCACCACGGGGCGCAGCTAAGGTCTTCCAGGTCCAGGAACAGACGCTGCTGTTACCGGGTGAGAAGGATTTTCAGAGCTTACAACCAGGCCTAGTTGGTATCACGCTGCTCTGGGCTGGTGATACAGATGTCACAGCTGGCCCTGGATACTCATAGTAACATAGTAGATGACGACAGAAAAAGACCTGCATGGTCCATCCAGTCTGCCCAACAAGATAAATTCATATGTGTATACCTTACCTTGATTTGTACCTGTCTTTTCAGGGCACAGACCGTATAAGTCTGCCCAGCAGGATTCCCCGCCTCCCAACCACCAGTCCCGCCTCCCGTCACCGGCTCTGGCACAGACCTTATAAGTCTGCCCAGCACTATCCCTGCTTCCCAACCACCAGCCCCTACTCCATGTCTTACCTTGACAAACTTCTCCGAAGGAGCAAAGCATCCCACGCAAAGAGACATAAGGATCCAGCCTCTGGCATAGCTACTTTTTGAGGGATTCTGAGTAAGCTGTTTGGAGATTTGGCAGTAGATTTCATCCCTGCATAAAATAAAGTTCAAGACCGTTAACAATCAGGAAATAGTGAATAGCTATTAATTTAACGCCATCAGTAAAGGCTCCGGCCATCACATCCATTCAAAGAGGCAAAGGTTTTATGGTCATTTAGGGGGAATTTTATAACTACAGGTACAAAGCACTTTTCTCTGTGTGGATTAATTTTCACAAATTTTAAAAGTGAATGCATGCATATATTCCAGCCAGTGGTGTACCAAGGGGGGGGGGGGGGGTCAGTGGGGACGGTCCGCCCCGGGTGCACGCTGCTGGTGTGGGGGGGTGCCACGCGCCTGTCAGCTTCGTTCATTTCCATGCTCCCTCTGCCCCGGAACAGGAAGTAACCTGTTCCGGGGCAGAGGGAGCATGGAAACGAACGAAGCTGACCGGCGTGCACCCGGGGGGTTCTTTCGCCGGGGTGTCCTTTCGCTGGGGGGGGGGGGGGTCATGCTGCACCCGGGGGGTGGGGCGCATCGGCGATCTGCTCCGGGTGTCAGCCCCCCTAGGAACGCCACTGATTCCAGCAAAACTATGCATGCACCTTTGGTCTCTGGGGTGGTCAGTATTTCAGCACAATTACATGCAGATGCTCAGATTCTCAAAAGTGTGCATTATTAATGTAGATCCTGTTCCAACACCCCCCCCCCCCCCCCCAGGAACACATATTCAAATTAGTCATCTTACCCATACACAGGCTTACACATAAGGTTTACCCATAGGGTGGACAATTTTGTAATGAGCCTTCACGTGTGGAATACTATTTTAACGGTAGAAATGCATTTTGAAAATTATTCTTGAATGCTGTTTCTCCACTAACACATTCACCCTCCCCCCCCCCCCCCCCCCATTCACTGATGTACCACAATTCCAGGAATAACATGTATAGAATGTTTGTACGTTTGGGAAGCTCGCCAGGTGCCCTTGGCCTGGATTGGCTGCTGTCGTGGACAGGATGCTGGGCTCGATAGACTCTTGGTCTTTTCCCAGTGTGGCATTACTTATGTACTTATGTACCAAGGAATTTTCCATAGGGGGTGCATCTCCCACACACCCCCATCTCTTGTGTGCCCCTACTGTACCTTAAAATCATCTCTGCTCCAGTCCGCTTGAGCAGTGGCACTCATAGGCTGCCTGTGGCCTGCACTGGGACTTCCTCTCTGAACCGTCTCGCCCCATCTGATACAACTTCCTGATTTGCGAAGGGTGGGATGGTTCAGAGAGGAAGTCTCAGTGCAGGTCGCAGGCAGCTTATGAGTGCCGCTACTGCAGTGAAGACTGGAGCAGGGATGATTTTAAGGCATGGATGGGGGGCCGGGTCTGACAGGGGGGGTATATGTATGCAACACATTGTTATGTTCCTGTTATGACTCAAGCAGTGAGCTCTTGTGCCCCGACTGAGCATGGTGAGTGGAGTCGCGCCGCGCTCGGTCAGGCAGCCGGACAACCCCTAGCTTCACCTGGGAAGCGACCACCGTTCCCCAGGGGTTGAGCCCCCAGGTGCAGGTGGCCACCAGGACTTCGGGAACCAGATGGGGTTGGGCTGCCCAGACCAGGCTAGAAGCAAGGCGGGCAAAACTCAAAGGGTGAACCGGTACAGTCCAGAGATCAGAGCAGGCAGCAAAGCAACAAGTATCAGGTTCAGTCCAAGGGTCAGGTAATGGTAGGCAAGAGAAGCAGTGGAGCGCACGAGATGAGCACCAAACCTCTATAAGCATAGAAGCCGAAGCAAGGTGTGCAGGGAACTGCCGGCCTTAAGTAGTCCCCGCATCAGCAGTAACCACAGGCAGGTGTAGAGAACGCTCCAGATTGGTGCCTGCAAGGGAAAAGGTGGAACTTCGAGAAAGGTGCCCAATCCCGTGCAATCAGGCCAAGTGAGCTACCTGCACCGGAAACCGGCGTGGCTTTCGGAACGCCGCCAGACTGCGTAGCCGGCCTGGCCGGCCACCGCACGATGGCTGTCCAAATCAATCAGCTGGACCCACGCCCACGGCCGGAGCGATATAGCCGGCCATCGGAACCGGACCCCACAAGACTGCCGCCGACAGCCCGCATGGCCGGCCATCACCGCCAGGACGAGGCTCGGCGGTGAATCAGCCGCGTGGACCGCAATTCAGGTGAGGGACGTAACACACATGCACCTTGTTTAAATACGCCACTGCCCTCATTCTGTAACCTTCGTGCTTAAGTGTAAGTGCATTTACATGCTAAAATGGTAGAATGCTTGAACGTCACATTCATGCACCTAAGTTCTAGGCGCGTGCTTAGCAGTATTTTATATTGTAAGCCTGCAAGACACATACCCCTGGATTATATATATGGCGCCCAAAATTGTGTGTACAAATTTGAGCAAGCCAATTAGCACCAATAATTGGATGCTATCAATTATTGGCATTAATTGTCAACGATTTGGATTTACGCATACATCTCACTAAACACTGTTCTATAAAGATGTGTGCATAAGTCTTTTAGCATGCAACTGAAAAGGGGGTGTGGCCATGGGAATAGCATGGGCAGGTCAGGGGCATTCACTAAAGATGTGCACACTATTACAGAATTTGGGAAATCCAGGCCTAATTTATGTGCAAGAATTTACACCAGGTTTCAGCTGGTGCAAATCCTCTTAGACACCATTTATAGAATAGTGCATAGCACCAGGGTTCACACAGTGCTACACACTATTCTATAAATGGTGTCCAACTCAGAGTGCCATTTATTGAATAGCATTCAGCGCTCATTTGGTGCCAGTTACGAATCTAGTCTATAGTACATAAACACAAGGAGGCATGAATAGGGGGAGGTGCATGGGTACGTCCATAGGAGCCAACTTTTCAAAACGATTGGGGGTGCTGAAATTTTTTTTTTTTTTTTTTTTTTTACAGGTGGTGTATTCCCCTCCCCCTCATCCCCCCTCCCTCTATCCCCCCTTCACCTCCCTCCAAGTTCCAGGCCCCCTCCCTCCCCTCTCTCTCTTCTTTCCCTCCCCCCTACCTCCGAGTTCCAGGGTCCCCCCTACCTCCGAGTTCCAGGGTCCCCCCCTCCCTTCGAGTTCCAGGCCCCCTCCCTCCGAATTTTAAAAGTCATCTTGCCTTACCTCGTTGGGGTTACGATGGCCGGCAGCAGCAGTGAAAAGCATGCAGGCTCGGCGCTTCAGCCCTTCCCTTCTCTCTCAGCTCTGGTCCCGCCCTTGCGGAAACAGGAAATGAGGGTGGGACCAGAGCTGAGAGAGAGAGAAGGGAAGGGCTGAAGCGCCGAGCCTGCATGCTTTTCACTGCTGCTGCCGGCCACCGAAACCCCAACGAGGTAAGGCAAGATGACTTTTAAAATTTGGAAGGAGGGGGCCTGGAACTTGAAGGGAGGGAGGGACGATGACCCTGGAACTTGGAGGGAGGGAGGGAACGAACTTCTGGTGGGTGGAATATTGGGGATGCTCGAGCACCCACAGCACCCATGGAGTTGGCGCCTAAGGGTACGTCAAACATTTAAGTACATAGGTTATAGATTGGTAGCATGGAATCTTGCTACCCTTTGGGATTCCAGAGTCTTGCTATTGTTTGGGATTCCAGAATCTTGCTACTCTTTGGGATTCCGGAATCTTGTTACTCTTTGGGATTCCGGAATCTTGTTATTGTTTGGGATTCTGGAATCTTGCTACTATTTGGGTTTCTGCCAGGTACTTATGGCCTGGATTGGTCACTGCTGGAAGCAGGATACTGGGCTAGATGGACCATTGGTCTAACCCAGTATGGCTATTCTTATTTTCTTAATACTTGTATTTGCACACTAAAATGCAACATTTAGACACGTACATTTATGCCTGCTACTGACATGGCCTAAGTGGGAATACCTAAATGTTAGCACGTACATGCCAACTTACACTATTCTATAAGAGAATCTGGTTGTCCAGATGCTGTTGTAGAAATTGTCCTCAGCATGCTGCATTTTGGCGCCTAAAGTCTGGCGAATGTTATAGAACTGACCCCTCAGTGGTTAATTTCCCTGCCAATCAGTAAAGGGGTGAGAGACATTAAGTCCTCATGCTCTGAAGCAAGCGGTCCCATGATTAAAAGCCAAGTGAATCAATGAAAGACTGGTAGTCATTATCCCCCAAATTCTACATATGGCACTGAGTCTGGCTGCGCTGTTTTGGGCAGTTTGAAGTTTCTTAATTATTTGTTCTTTGCGTCCGGCATAGATTGCGTTGCAGTAGTCTGCAGGTGACTTAGCACCATTGATTGTACCAAGCTGCGGAATATTTCCCTCGGGAAGAAAGGTTTTAGTCGTCTGAGTTTCCACACTGAGAGGAACATTTTCTTTGTTGTAATTTTCACTTGGCTTTCTAGTGTTGGGTTTCGGCTGATGGTGACTCCGAGAATTATTACTATGCAATTATACAAGTTCTTTGGTCTTTTGATCAAGACAAAATTAACACAATTGTGGTGAATTGTTGTTTGAGCTCAGCATTAGGGGAGGAGAAAGTGAGATGGTGTCAGAGTGTTGGCGTGTGCAGAGGTCCCACCGGGGAAGCTTTGGCTGCATTCCAGCTTGGCTTGATAGGGCTGACCAAGATGTTATCATCTTCTGGGGTCAGCCTCTGGAAACGAAATGAAACCTAACTGCAGCACTTTGTCTCAGAGTGGGGCTGCAGGGTATGTCCAAAGGGTCATGGTACAAGGGGCATGCCCCTCCCCTCTTGAGAACTAAAGACACAAAAGAGAACTTAGGATGCTCTGTTGATGTGCTGAGCTACTTTGCGAATATTATTTTTAAACTGCAGGAAAATGGAAGATCAAGGGTAAATCTTGTTATTGTTTGGGATTCTGGAATCTTGTTACTCTTTGGGGTTCTGGAATCTTTGGAGTGGAGGAGTGGCCTAGTGGTTAGGGTGGTGGACTTTGGTCCTGGGGAACTGAGGAACTGAGTTCGATTCCCGGCACAGGCAGCTCCTTGTGACTTTGGGCAAGTCACTTAACCCTCCATTGCCTACCGCATTGAGCCTGCCATGAGTGGGAAAGCACGGGTTACAAATGTAACAAAAAAATAAATAAACAGCCAGTGTCCACTTCCCCTGAGGTGGTGGGTCCCATGGACAGACATTGTAAGCCAAGCTCTGAGAAGGTTAGTAGGCCTCAAATGGATTCAGAAGTGTCATTAAGCTCCGCTGACCTAACTCCCCCTTGGTGTTCCCGATTAGTTCCCCTTCAGCATGTGCTCAGGGGGAGCTTCATAACTGGGCTATAGTCTTGCAAATTGCAATACCTGTGCACTCTAAAGTTGCCGATATGGAGCCTGAAGATATTTCGTTATTGGATTTGTGGAGGATTGGCACTAGAACTGGAGAAATCTATGGTTGGGGCTGTGAAACAATAGTGTGAGTTTTTTGGGAGATCGGTTGTGAAGTTGGAAGAAATGGAGAATAGGACTAAATAAATTAACACAAATTATTTATTTTATTTATTTATTGCACTTGTATCCCACATTTTCCCACCTATTTGCAGGCTCAATGTGGCTTACAAAGACCTGTTATGGCATTTTATGATAAACAAATGATAAACTAAATTAAAACTGAGAAAGATATCAGGATTAAAATTAAGTAGCAATTACCAGCATTAATAATAATATTTGCATAAATAAGATTCAATGGTGAAGAAGCGTAAAAAAAACAAACCATGATCCAACTTGTAAAGACAGCCATAGCCAAACCGCATAAAAAACAGTGTAAAACTCTTTAAAATGCTGAAAACGTACTTTTTAAACATGTATTCTAATTTTCATACTATTTTTTTGTGACTAATTAGTATTTTGTGACGTATGCACAGTGCATATATAGATGATCAATTCATAACACTGTGCCTTTGATTTTACTGGAGGAGACAGTCTGGTGAGTAACATGGATTTTGGTCTTTTTTTCTGGTGCTGTCTTATGTACATATTTTGAGGTACATAAGTATTGCCATACTGGGAAAGACCAAAGGTCCATCGAGCCCAGCATCCTGTTTCCAACAGTGGCCAATCCAGGTCACAAATACCCGGCAAGATCCCAAAAATGTACAAAACATTTTACACTGCTTATCCCAGAAATAGTGGATTTTCCCCAAGTCCATTTAATAATGGTCTATGGACTTTTCCTTTAGGAAGCCGTCCAAACCTTTTTAAAACTCCGCTAAGCTAACCGCTTTTACCACATTCTCTGACAATGAATTCCAGAATACAATTACACGCGGAGTGAAGAAAAAGTTTCTCCGATTCGTTTTAAATGTACTACATTGTAGCTTCATCGCATGCCCCCTAGTCCTAGTATTTTTGGAAAGCGTAAACAGACGCTTCACATCTACCCGTTCAAGTCTACTCTGTTTTTACAGAATTACTGGTTGTTACACAAATTTGTTCCACTCTCAATTTATTTGAGGCTCTTAACAAGTTTCTCATTGAATGGGCTTTGGATATATACTTTTCCTGTAACCCTTTGGTTGGCATGTTCATGGTTTTAACTCTTATGCCATTTACACAACTTTTGTCTCCTATGTTTTATTGATTTATGCATTTTTTTTACATTAGTTTGCTATATCTTTCTATCTATGTTGTCCTTTTGGTTTGACATATTTTTATATATTGACTTCACTACTTACCCCCCACCCCTTTTAGAAATCTGCACTAGTGGCTGAGATGCGGTAATGCTGACACATTGGCTTTGTAAAGGGGGGGGGGGGTAAATTAGTTTTATGGATCAGGTTTTAGCCTCTCTGATGTTTTATTTATCTGTTCATGATTTTATTATTAAATTATTGTTTTGCATTTATTTATTTTTATTAGTACTATGCCTCTGATGCAGCTCTTTGAGCACATTGTGATGGCTTATGTATATTAGTTCTCCTTTATTTGATGTAGTTTTATAATAAATAGATTTGCATTCTGTTTTGTTTTCTGTTTGATTTGCTATGTTTCCTGACATCCTCTTATAAAATTATTGCTAGTAAAGATAACATATTTCCGGGTATCTGTGTGGGTTTGCCAGAGTATGTCTGTCAGGGTGGTTTTTAAAAATGAATTTCAGTAAGAGAACTTCTCAAGCATTAACATTCCATCATCAACAGTAAATGATCTAGCGTCCCCTGGGAGTAACGTGATACGGAGTGCACCAGCTGATCTCACAGACATAAGATGAGGTGAGTTCAGCAGAACAGGAACACGATAGGCTTGTGTGATTGTACTCAGGTAGAATTTGCAGGCAAGATGTTTTCATCTTGAATTTTATATGTCAACTTCATTGATAAATCACAAATAAAAAATATATATCTAAGCAGTTTACGAAAGAATAAATCAAGAAGGCGGAAGAGAATGAGTAGCACACATAGGGGTCCCTTTAACTAAGGTGTGCTGAAAAATGGCCTGCGGTACTGTAGATGCGTGTTTTGGGCGCGCGCAGAATCATTTTTCAGCGCACCTGCAAAAAAAATGCCCTTTTACATTTTTGCCGAAAATGGACGTACGTCAAAATGAAAATTGCTGTGCGTCCATTTTGGGTCTGAGACCGTACTGCCAGCCATTGACCTAGCAGTAAAGTCTCACGCAGTAAATGGACGGTAATGACCTGCGTGCGCCAAATGCCACCTGGCGTGCGTAGCTGACACGCGAAAGAAAATAAGAAATATTTTTGGGGCGCGCGTAGCAGACGCGCACCAAAAATGAAATTACCGTAAGGGCCACGTGTTAGCCATGTGGTAACACCATTTTGGCACGCATTGTGCGCGCGCAGAGGCCTAGAATACAATCAATATCATTAATGTGGTAGTGTACATTAATAAGTCTGGCATTCACATATAGGCAATTCAAAGTACGTTTTTTGTTTGCACTCACTACTTGCTTAGCAGTTGATGGGGTAATTTGCAATCATTCATATTTGTCTACCATCTAGTTAAAAATTTACCACAACCTCTCTAAAGGGATAGTAACATATAGTAACATAGTAAATGACAGCAGATAAATACCTGTACGGTCCATCCAGTCTGCCCAACAAGATAAACTCATTTTACATGGTATGTGATACTTTATACCCGAGTTTGATATGTCCTTGTCATTCTCAGGGCACAGACCGTAGAAGTCTGCCCAGCACTGTTCTTGTACTAAAAGTTCTGAAGATTCTGGAATTCTAAAGAGTTACAAGATTCCGGAATCCCAATGAGTAGCAACATTCCATGTAGAACTCCAAAGAGTAACATAGTAACATAGTAAATGACGGCAGATAAAGACCTGAACGGACCATCCAGTCTGCCCAACAAGATAAACTCATTTTACATGGTATGTGATACTTTATACCAGAGTTTGATTTGTCCTTGCCATTCTCAGGGCACAGACCATAGATGTCATAGAAGTCTGCCCAGTACTGTTCTTGTACTAAGTTCTGAAGCTAACATCGAAGCTCCTTAAATTTACATTCCAGCCCATCCCTTATCTATTCAGTCACAATCAGGGCATAGACCGTAGAAGTCTGCCCAGCTCCCGTTTTGTTTCCAATTACCGGCGTCGCCACCCAATCTCCGCTAAGATTCCACGGAACCATTCCTTCTAAACAGGACTCCTTTGTGTTTATCCCAGGCATGTTTGAATTCCATTACTGTCTTCATCTCTACCACCTCCCGCGAGAGGACATTCCACATATCCACCACCCTCTCCGTGAAAAAATACTTCCTGACATTAGTCCTGAGTCTGCCCCCCTTCAACCTCAATTCATGTCCTCTAGTTCTACTGCCTTCCCGTCTCCGGAACAGGTTCATTTGAGGATTAACACCTTTCAAATATTTGAACGTCTGTATCATGTCACCCCTGTTTCTCCTTTCCTCCAAGGTATACATGTTCAGGTCGGCAAGTCTCTCCTCGTATGGTTTGCAACGCAAATCCCATACCATTTTCATAGCTTTTCTTTGCACCACTTCCAGTCTTTTTATATCTTTAGCAAGATACGGCCTCCAAACTTCTCCATTTTGCCAGCATCCTTTGGAGATACTTCATTCTGAAACAAGTGCTCCAAAGAGATTGTTGATTTTTTTTTTTTACCATGAGATATCTCCCCTTTTTATGAAACTGCTCAGTTCATCTGAAATCTCAGGAAAAGACAGAGCACATTGTGATGTCACTGAGCATTCTAAAAGCTGCCCTGCTATTGGTTGAGCACTTTGAAAGTTAAGAACATAAGAATTGCCATGCTGTGTAAGACCAAAGTTTAGGAGTCACCACCCAAGATCTAGGTGTCATCGTGGACAACACATTGAAATCTTCTGCTCAGTGTGTCGCAGTGACCAAAAAAGCAAACCATGCTAGGGAATTATTAGGAAAGGGCTAGAAAATAAGGCAAAGAATATTACAATGCCTCTGTATCGCTCCATGGTGCAACCTCACCTTGAATATTGTTTGCAATTCTGGTTACCCTATCAGAAAAGAGATATAGCGGAATTAGAAAAGGTTCACGGAAGGGCGACCAGAATGATTAAGGGAATGGAACTTCTATCGTATGAGACAAGACTTAAGAGGTTAGGGCTCTTCAGCTTGGAGAACAGACGGCTGAGGTGGCAATATGATAGAGGTCTACAAAATAATGAGTAGAGTAGACCAGGTAAATGTATTTCGATTCTTTACTCTTTTATAAAGTACAAAAACTAGGGGAATTACAAGGAAATACTTTTAAAACAAATAGAAGAAAATATGTTTTTACTCAACGAATAGTTATGCTCTGGAACTTATTGCCTGGGGATCTGGTGACAACAGTTAGTGTATCTGGGTTTAAATAAGGTTCGGACAAGTTCCTGGAGGAAAAGTCCATTGCCTGCTATTAAGACAGACATGGGGAAAGCCACTACTTATCCCTGGGATTGGTAGCATGGAATCTTGCTACTCTTTGGGATTCTGCCAGGTAGTTGTGACCTGGATTGGCCACTGTATGAAGCAGGATACTGGGCTAGACGGCTATCCTTACGTTCTTATACGGGTGGATTCTCATTCATTCCTTCTGCTTGCTGGAATGCATGCCCAAGTTTAATGATAGAAATAGATTCTGGATGCTTGTTGTCATATTTCCTTTTCTTTTTTAATTTTTCAAATTTTTTTTATTAGATTTTAATTATACAACAAATTCAAAAGGTAACACAGCAGAATAAAATACACAATACAGCTGAGTTCAAATCATAATGTTAGTCCGCAGTTGAAAGAAAAAGGTCTAAAGATTTCCATTTTTGAAGACCAGTTTTATGACTAAGAATGGAAATTACTGCAGACTGCTCGTATTTTTTGTAAAGTAAAATCCAGTTCCACCAAACCACCACATTTACTTGGGAATTGTCTTTCCAGTGACTGAATTTTTGCAGTGTAAAGACCTTTTGTGGCAGAGTTGTAGAACCTTATGTCATAATCTTGTGCATTTTCTACAACCCTTTGCTTGGCTCCCTACACATGTACAACGGCGTCTCCTGATGGCAGTTTACCAACGTGAAATGAATTCTAACCTTAATGCTGGTCTGAGGATACCATTGCCAATGATAAAATGGAGCTTCTCCAGGTTGGAGGTGGGCCGGTCTTCTAGCATGCTGTTCCCCTGCAGGGTAGACTCCCCATCATGAAGTCTCTTTGTTACCTGGCCACAGGAGGTAAGAAGGAAAGGGAAACAAAACTACATGAAAGAAGAAGCAGAGAAATAATTCAAAGACATATAATAATACTCTGTCAAAAAATTACACAGTCACTGCACAAGACAATTTTACAAAACACAATTAGCTCAACCATGTTGTTTGATATTACCTTATTTATGATTATACTTATTTGCAATTTCTTATTTATGTATAATCTGGAAAATATTTCAGTGAATGCGATTAATTTGTGCCAGAAGTGATTAACCATATGAATTCAGAAATTCAGTGCATCCAAGATTTTCAACTGCCCTGCTCAGGGTGTCTAACCAGTGCCATAGCGAGGGCGGCTGTCACCAGGGGCGGTTCGCCACGGCGCACCCCCCCAACCTCAGCGCGCATCCCCCCCCGGAGTGCATTCTTACCAGTCACGTGCGTAGTAAAGGGAGTGGGCGGGAGGGCCGGTCCACCCCGCCCCGAGTGTATGTCGCTGGGAGCTGCGTTGGCTCCGCTGGTTCCCTGCTCTCTCTGCCCCGGAACAGGAAGTAACCTGTTCCGGGGCAGAGGGAGCGTGGAACCAGCGGAGCCAACACCCCCCAGCGGCGTGCACCCTGGGTGGACTGCCCCTCCCGCCCCCCCCCTTCCCACGCCTCTGTGTCTAACATTACTGAACCGCAATCAGAAGTTGGTCTTTCAGAGTGGCTGCTGCCCAGGAATTAGTCACCTGTAATATGCAATGAAAGAATACGGTTCATGGTCTAGGGCAGGGGCAGGGCTGCCGAGAGACTGGGCCAGGCCCGGAACAAGGTCGCCCCCGGCCCCCCCCCACCCGATGTCGCTGGGCCCCCCCTCCACCTGCCACCGGGCCCTCTCTCCACCCCTGGGCCCACTGCACTGACCTTAAGCGCCTCACCTTCGAAAGCGCAGCAAACAGCGGCAGACCACTCCTTCCTTCCGTGTCCCGCCCTCGCGGAAGTTACATCAGGCGAGGGCGGGACACGGAAGGAAGGAGTGGTCTGCCGCTGCTTGCTGCGCTTTCAAAGGTGAGGTGCTTAAGTTCAATGCCAGGGAGCGACGGCGGCGCTGGGCCCCCCTGGAGGCCCGGGCCCGGGGAATTTTGTCCCCCCTGTCTCCCCCCCCTCTCGACGGCCTTGGGCAGGGGTCCTCAAATCCAGTCCTCGAAGTCCACAACCCAGCCTGGTTTTCATGATTTCCACAATGAATATGCATGAGCTCTATTTCCATGTAATGAATGCAAAGAGGTCTCATACATATTCACTGTAGAAATCCTGAAAAGCAGGATGCGTTGTGGGCCTCGAGGACTGGATTTGAGGACCACTGGTCTAGGGGCAAAGGAATGGAGTCCTCAAACCACAAACTTAATTCAACCATCCCATATTAAAGATCACTTGTTCCCGATTGTTATTTTGAGGGGCACTTTGGGTGAGGTGGGGGTGGGGGCAAAAAAAGGGAAATATGAATGAGAGATCTTAACTGATACACATTGAAAGACTTAGTAAGAGAGTCAACTGGTCAACCACCCTACTAACAGTGAAAGTAATGTAATCATAGGCATCACAGTACACCTATTGCCCAATATTTAAAAGGACTTATCTGGGTAGCAGCATTCAGGGCTACCGAGAGACTGAGCCGGGCCTGGAGCAGGGTTGCTGTCCCTCCCCCCCCCCCCCCCCCCCCCAGAATCGCCACCGCTGCCCCCCCACCGCAACTCCAAATACTTTGGCTGGCAGGGATCCCAAGGCCCCACCAGCAGAAAAGGTCTTCCTCCAGCACTGCTCTTCACTCTGCCGCATTACCTGCCCTGCCCCTGCAGCTGCTTTTTCTCTCACGTTGCACATGCTCGGTTTGAAAACCGAGCATGAGTAGCCTGAGAGGAAAAGCAGCTGGTTGGGTGCTTTATATGAAATACCTCTGTTAACAATTTATTTACTGAGAGCCATCTGATTCCCAAGGTATTTCATATAAAGGATCAATAGACCCCTGATGCAGGCCTTTTTTGGCCGAAACATGTCACGTGTCGGGTTGTTTGATTGTTTTGAATAAAGACCTTGTTCTGAGAGACACCCACTGTGAGAGGACTCTTATTGGATCCACTGTTACTATTTGAGATTCTACATGGAATGTTGCTACTATTGGAGATTCTAGATGGAATGTTGTTACTATTGAGATTCTGTTGCTACTATTTGAGATTCTACATGGAATGTTGCTATTCCACTAGCAACATTCTATGTAGAAGCCTGCCCTTGCAGATCAGCAACGAGCCCGCGCAGGCTTCTGTTTCTGTGAGTCTGACATGCAGGATGTCAGACTCACAGAAACAGAAGCCTGCGCGGCCGCATTGCTGATCTGCAAGGACAGGCTTCTACAGGGAATGTTGCTAGTGGAGGAGTAGCCTAGTGTTACGTGCAGTGGACTTTGAACATGGTGAACTGGGTTCAATTCCCACTGCAGCTCCTTGTGACTCTGGGCAAGTCACTTAACCCTCCATTGCCCCAGATACAAATAAGTACCTGTATATACTATGTAAACCATTTTGAATGTAGTTGCAAAACCCACAGAAAGGTGGTATATCAAGTCTCATTTCCCTTTCCCTTGTAAGGCACAGTAAAGTAAATTCATACTTTTCTCTTATAAAATACACTTGTATATCTCCTAAAACCAAAGTGCACATATTTATGAATCACCAGAGGAGGTATAAATATGCGTACCTATGTTTGACGGGTTTTATGTGCATTCTTCATAAACTGGACAACTCTATCTGAACACTGCACCCTTTAACAGCCACTAAGTCTTCCTTACCTCATCCATCTCTCTCACTGGTTTCTCAGATATCTTTCTTCAGCTCTCTGTCTATCTCTTTTCACTATGAACAGTTCTCTTCCTCTGTCTGTCTGTGGTTTGCTATGCAACTTGCTCAGAATCAGAAAGCAGATCTGGCCCCATCCTCCCCCTTCAGACCACTGATAGCCTGGAACAAAAGAACTATTAAATGGCCAACCAGTGTAACAAAAGCAGGCCAAATGGATACAGGAGAGTTAATTGCCACCCTTCTCTAAGAACAGAATTTGTATATTGACAGCAATCAAAGAGACTGGATATAACAAAAGACAGACCATCTACCTGAAACTCCCAGACAATGACTCTCTTGTCAAGTACATTCTGGGGTGTGTATACCACAGTAGTTGGTCAGCCAGCAAACATGTGACCAGCTACCATGCTTCCATCTGCAAAACCAGAAAGAACCAGTTTCACGTATCCCTGCGTTTTGATTGGATTAATACACCCCACCTGACTTCAGCCTATGGCTCAACAAGTATTAAAAAAAAAACTGGAACACTCTCTCTGGACCCTGCCTGCACCTCTGTCTCTGGACCCTCCCTCAACCTCTCTGGGCCTTTGCTGGACTCCACACGTACCCAAGATTTCTCCAGGTTCCACTACCATCAATTCTGCACATAGAAGACTTCTTTCCCCACCAAAGAAACCACAATCCAGCTACAGAGACAAGACCTCCTTCACCACTCCAACCAGCAGCAGAAAGAATACATCTCAGCCTCAATCAAAGTAAGTTACTTTTAATCGAGCATAATTAATAACTCACCTTTCTAACAAAGTTTATCTTGTGGCACATTTCCCTTGTATAAAATTCCTAAACTGAGCTAAAATTATTACATTACCTGTATTGTAAATACACATTATCTGTACCTAAGAATAAGAATCTAGTCATATTTCCTTAAACATTATACAGTGCAGGTTAGTGCAATTCCCCAACGTGTGTGTATGTATGTATGTATGTGTGTGTGTGTGTATATATATATATATATATATATATACACACACACACACACACACACACACATACATATATATATCTTTATTACACACTAATGGATCACTAAGAGCAAGCAGGCTGGTTCTTTGTCCATCACTCTTCTGCAATTTAGACTCCTGAGCAGCAGTAGTGATCTGACATGTTCCCCTTGACAGATCTCCGTGGAAGCTGTGTGGGAACCCACTGCCTCTATTTTAATTGCAGAATATGCTTGCAGCACAGGCAGGTCTTGCGGGACCCCCAGTGGATACACCCAGCACAGTTCACACCACAGAAGGGCTGCAACATACTCTGCAGTTACAACGCAAATAGTGGATTCCCATATAGCGTAAAGTGGTGTGGAACGGGTGGAAATTAATTGATTTTTTACTCATTCAAAAAGTACAAAGACCAGGGGACACTCAATGAAATAGCATGGAAATACTTTTAAAACAAATAGGAGGAAATATTTTTTTCATTCAAAGGATAGTTAAGTTCTGGAACTCATTGCTAGAGGATGTGGTCATGGCAGTTAGCATATCTGGGTTTTAAAATGTTTTGAACAAGTTCCTGGAGGAAAAGTCCATAGTCTGTTATTGAGATGGACATGGGGGAAGCCACTGCTTGCCCTGGGATTGGTAGCATGGAATGGTGCTTGCTACTAATTGGGTTTCTGCCAGGTACTTGTAGATTGGGCACTGCTGGAAACAGAATACTGGGCTAGATAGTAACATAGTAGATGACGGCAGAAAAAGACCTGCACGGTCCATCCAGTCTGCCCAACAAGATAAACTCATATGTGTATACTTTACCTTGATTTGTACCTGCCTTTTTCAGGGCACAGACCGTACAAGTCTGCCCAGCAGTATTTCCCACCTCCCAACCACCAGTCCCGCCTCCCATCTCCGGCTCTGGCACAGACCGTATAAGTCTGCCCTCCACTATCCTCGCTTCCCAACTACCAACCTCTCTTCCCCCACCTGCTCCGCCACCCAATTTTGGCTAAGCTTCTGAGGATCCATTCCTACTGCACAGGATTCCTTTATGCATATCCCACGCATGTTTGAATTCTGTTACCGTTTTCATCTCCACCACTTCCCGCTGGTCTGATGCAATATGGCTAATCTTATGTTCTTATGTCCTAAAGCACTCAAGAGGTTTACTGTACAAAAAACTAAACACAGGTAATTCTTTCAATTCTCACCTCTTCGGTTAGTTTTGATTTTTTCTTCAATGTTAAGGAGACAAGTTTATGTCGTACACTGTTCTTCTTCTGTCCATCAACATAACCACTCTGAAAGAGCAAGAAAAGAGCACTTAAAAAGGAAGATTTTGCCGTTTGGCTCTCAGGCAGCTCACAGGCATGGACTTCTGCCCAGAGCCGTAGCGAGGGGAGCTGACACCCGAGGCGGGTCGCCGCTGCGCACCCCTCCAACCGGGTGCAGCACGGCGCACCCCCCCCGAGTGCATACCCCCCCGGAGCGCATACTGTACCTGCGGCGAGGGACGGGCGGGAGGGCCGATCCGCCCCGACTGCACGTTGCTGGGGTGTGTCGGCTCCGCGCTGGTTCACTGCTCTCTCTGTCCCGGAACAGGAAGTAACCTGTTCCGGGGCAGAGAGGGCAGTGCACCAGCACGGAGCCGACACCCCCCAGCAGCGTGCACCCGGGGCGGACCCCCCCCCCCCCCGCCTTCCTACGCCACTGCTTCTGCCAAATCATCATTGGTCAGTATGAGGAATTAGCATCTTTCACGGGTCACTTGGTGGTGGAATCTACCCGCTAAAACATATTACAGAAGATAAGATTTTTTGTTTAATTTCTTATGTACTGCCTGTAAGTCTGAAAGATATCACAGTGATGTACATTCAGATACAATAGGTAGTTTTTTTGTCTTTCAAGGGCTTACAATCGAAGGGGTCCTTTTACCAAGCGGCGGTAAGCATTACTTCGTGCTTCCTGTGCGCCAAAATGTACTACTGTTGGGCACGCTCAGGCACCCTGCGGTTCCACTCCAGAACACGCCTATGTGTAAAATTATCCACCTTTCTGGCACCTCAGGTACTTTCATGTATGTAAGCAAGTAAAAGCGGATTGGAAGGAGTAGCCTAGTGGTTAGAACACCCGTCTTGTTAGTTCAAATCCCACTGCTGCTCCTTGTGGTCCTGGACAAGTCACTTAACCCTCCATTGCCTCAGGTACAAAAATTAGATTGTGAGCTCTCCAGGGTCAGAGAAACACCCAGAGTACCTGAATGTAACTCGTCTTGAGCTACTACTGAAAAAGATGTGAGCAAAAAATCCAAATAAATAGAACAAAAGTACATTCCAGCCAAATGGTGGATTGCATTCTTCAAGGACAAACAGACACCTCCTATGAAAGCTTTCATAAAAAACGGAAAACATTTTTATACAAGAAATTCCTGCTGATAGAGGTGACTTAATTATGTGCAACAAAACATCCCCAATAACCACTATTTGACTATGAGGTTTTTACTAAGGCACACCGAAAAATGGCCTGCTCTGGTGTAGATGCGTGTACTGGCCGTGCAAAGGTCCATTTTTTTTGCGCACCTGCAAAAAAGGCCTTTTTTTTGGGGGGGCTGAAAATGAAAATTGGCACGTGTCCATTTTGGGCCAAAGACCTCACCGCCACCCATTCACTTAGCAGTAAGGTCTCATGCGTTAACCAGGCGGTAATCATCAGTGTGCATACGATGCCGATTACCGCCTGGTTAGCGCCGCACGCTGGAAACGTTTCCAGCGTGCGTAGCAGGTGTGCGTAAAAAATTAAATTACCACCCAGGCCACGCGGAAACCAGGTGGTAGTTCAAAATTGACATGCGTAGGATTGCGCCTACGCGGCTTAGTATAAAGGCCCCTTAGAGGGGCATAATCAAACATTGCCGGCAAAATAGATGGCCGGCGATCTATTTTGGCGGCGGCGGCGCAACAGCTGGCCAGAACCGTATTATCGAAAAAGATGGCCGGCCATCTTTTTTTTTGATAATACGGTTTAGCCTAGCCAAATGCCAGAGGTCGCCAGGTTTGAGATGGCCGGTTTTGCTTTTCAGCGATAATGGAACAAAAATGCCGGTGATCTGAAACCCGGTGAAATCCAAGGAATTTGTTCGTGGGAGGAGCCAGCATTTGTAGTGCACTGGTCCCCCTGACATGCCAGGACAGCAACGGGGCACCCTAGGGGGCACTTCTAAAAATTTTTTTAAAATATACAAATACCCCCCAGGTGCATAGCTCCCTTACCTTGGGTGCTGAGCCCCCTAAATTCCCCCCAAAACCCACTCCTCACAACTTTACACCACTACCATAGTCCTTGAAGGGGGGCACCTACATGTGGGTACAGTGGGTTTTTTTTTGGGGGGGAAGGGTTGGCGGGCTCAGCACTTACCACCACAAGTGTAACAGGTAGGGGGGGTGGGCCTGGGTCTGCCTGCCTGAAGAGCACTGCACACATTAAAAACTGCTCCAGGGACTTGCATACTGTTGTCAGGGAGCTGGGTATGACATTTGAGGCTGGCATACAGGCTGGCAAAAAAGGTTTTTATTTTTATTTTTTTAGTGTGGGGGGGGGGGGGGGGGGGGTTGGTGACCACTGAGGGGAGTATGGGGAGGTCATTCCCCATTTCCTCCGGTGGTCATTTGGTGAGTTGGGGCACCTTTTTGAGGCTTGGTTGTGAAAATAAAAGGACCAATTAAACCCGGCGAAATACTGCTTAACGCCGCTTTTTTTTTCCATTATCCGTGAAAGCCGGCCATCTGGTAGCCACGCCCATGCCTGCCTTCGCTAGGCCGCCGACACGCCCCCTTGAACTTTCGCCGGTTGGGCGACGGGAAAGCGGCAATGCTGTCAAAAAAGCAGCTTTCGATTATACGGATTTCGCCGCTTTTGAGAGATCGCCGGCCATCTCCCGATTTATGTCGGAAGATGCCCGGTGATCACTTTCGAAAATAAGCCTGTTAGTGTCTTACCTGTAAGTCATTATCTAAGGAAAGAACTCTGCAAATAACTCAGCAAATAACTTGTACACAATAAGTTTCTTCATTACTTTTTTTTTCACTATTTTAGTTGTTCAGCTTTTAAAATATGAGAAATTAACCATGTCAGGTCTCTCACCTCTCCTTCACCCTGTAGAGCCTGTAGCTCTTTCTTGTAAGTCTTCTTCCCTAAGGTCTCATAGATTTTCGTCATTACTGGGATCTTCTCGCTTCCATCGCTCATGGCCGTATGGTATTTTGGTTCAGGTAGGTCTCCCATGAAGCGAAGAATAGTGATCCAGACAGCAAGGGCCGCCTGCAGCAAATAAAGAGCAAACCTCCTCAATCTGACATCACTTCACTGATAAGAACATTTATCAGCCAATCAGTCTATATAAATGAGCTTGGACCGACTCACCCGCAAATGCGCAGTAGAGCCCGAACGTTGAGAGAGCAAAAGTCCAAGCCCCGCCTCCACCAGCTCCAGAAAGGAGGAGGAGTCAGAGGCGGGGCGAGGGGCGGAGAGTACAGAAAACAGCCCGAACGTAATGCAAACATTCTGTCTCTCACACACATGGAACTCGGAAGGGGAGGGAGGGTGGAGGGAAGGACGGGGCATGGGAATTGGAGGGGGAGGCCAAGGGAAAGAGGAGGGTTGCTGGACATGGGGGGAGGGCAGGGGAGAGAGGAGGGTTGCTGGACATGGATGGATGGAGGTGAGAATTATTAAATTTACAACAACAAAAAATTTGCCCCTCAACTTTCATTTCTTCCTTTCGCTCTTTCATTACATTTTTAAAAACAAAAAGCTTGCACGGTTTAACGAGCTTAAAGGCTAGTACTACATAACTAATAAAGTATGTGACAGAAAATAATGAGGTATATATTCCATGGCTGCTGGCCAATCTCTTTAAACATATACCGGTCAATATTCACAGGACTTTAAAAAATGTCAGCTGTATGTGTATGGTACCTATAGGTGGGTATATTCCTCTCAACACGCCATTCAGCCAAAGACAAAGCCCTGTGGAAAACCAAAAAAAACTCTGCGTTTGAAAATGCTGTCACCACAAACATATCACAGATGTGACGTCTTTTTGATGACAGCATTTTCAAATGCAGTTTTTGTGGCGGTTTTCCACAGGGCTTTGGTTGCGTGTCATGTTGAGAGGACTATACCCATCTATAGGTACCAAACACATACAGCTGACATTTTTAAAGTCCTGTGACTCCTGAGGAAGGCGGTTTTCTGCCGAAACACCAGCCCATGTCGGGTCTTCAGCTTTGGTGCCTAATAAAGAGTTTCACCTTGAAATCTCCCTGCTTGTGAGTCGTGTCTCCCTCTACTCTTCCGTTCTCCGATTCCCTAATGTGGCTGTGCCACGTGAACTTGATCTTACCACAACATCACCCTGTATTTGTTCACACCGGAGCCTGCAAAGGCCTCTCCGGTACTATGTAAGCCACATTGAGCCTACAAATAGGTGGGAAAATGTGGGATATAAATGTAAAATAAATAAATAGCGGTAAAACATAAATTCATAAGGTCTTGACAAGTTATTTGGTGATTGAGGTACCTCTAAAGCTTCATCTATTTCCCATTTATTTCTCCGTCTTTCTCAGTCAACATTCTAGATAATATCTTTGCAGTGAATGAGTTAACAATTATTGAAACTTTTTCTTGAAATCTACATGCAAAATTGGTCGCTCCGAGTTTCCTTACATACTAACTGCCTTGGCAAAATCAAAGAACGAACGAACGAACAATAGGAAATAATTCATTTGAATCAACAGAAGACCACTATTTTTTTTTTAAATCAAAACAGGTTTTTTTTGATGATATAGATACATAAGTACATAAGTAATGCCACACTGGGAAAAGACCAAAGGTCCATCGAGCCCACGACAGCGGCTAATCCAGGCCAAGGGCACCTGGCGAGCTTCCCAAACGTACAAACATTCTACACATGTTATTCCTGGAATTGTGGATTTTTCCCATTTAGTAGTGGTTTATGGACTTGTCCTTTAGGAAACCGTCCAACCCCTTTTTAAACTCTGCTAAGCTAACCGCCTTCACCACTTTCTCCGGCAACGAATTCCAGAGTTTAATTACACGTTGGGTGAAGAAAACGTTTCTCCGATTTGTTTTAAATTTACTACACTGTAGTTTCATCGCATGCCCCCTAGTCCTAGTATTTTTGGAAAGCGTGAACAGACGCTTCACATCCACCTGTTCCACTCCACTCAACATTTTATATACCTTTCTAAGGCATAAGCAGAACATACCATCTACCATTATCCTATCAGTGGGACAGGAAAAGGAGAGAATTTATAAAGATAGAACAGAGGAGAAGAGAGTAGAGAAAGCTAAAGAGAATTTGTAAATCCTGTTTGAATAATTGCTTCTAACATATCTACTGCCTCTGCTATTGCTATTTTCCCAGTTAATTGATGAAAAACTAATTTAAAAGTAAATTTGTTGGTTCAGAACATCAAATCTGGAGTGATCTACCTTACTGACTGAACAGAACGTGTGGTGAAACTGCCTATGGCTTCCCAGCTTTTGTTGGTCCCAAACCAATCAATTCTTTTTGTAAGCAATCCCCCCCTTACAGTATCTGGGTGTGACGGGCTTTATAGGACATTGCCCCTCACTCTTAAGAAAAGTCCCTCTTTACTTAGCCTGGCCCACCTTAAGAGTGCAGATCCCGCCCCGGGAGGAAGTAAGCCAGGAGGGGCGGAGTCACTAGTTCAAAAGACAGGGCCAGACAGAAGTTAAGGAGGCCCAGGGAGGGAAAACGTGAATCCCACTGAATGCCGCTGAAGCGCTCATTCCATAATCGTGACCTGGCTGAGGTAAGCCACTGTTTCTATTAAACTGAACTGTGCAAGTTTTGCTTTGAGGTCTGACTGGAACCAGACCTGGATCTCAGAGGAACCCAAGAACTTGTAGCCTGGGTTTGGGGCGTGGCAACCCCCGGCAGCTGTGGTTTGTGTTGCCAGAGGCTACCTAAGACTCTGCATGCTGAACCGCAATGGGCTTTCCACCCTATGTCTCAGGCCCTGTGAAGGAACAGACCTGAGAATCCCATTACATAAAATACTTATTTTGTGTTTCATTCGTTTGTCCGGCTGTATCATTTCACCTGTCATGCCCAACCCCCTGCTCAGAGTGTCACACTGGGCATACACTGGGACCCACCCTACACACACAAAATTGTGCTGCCCTTTTGCCATCATCACAGTGGTCACTCCAGCAGTGGCGTCCCTAGGCTGCCTGACACCCAGGGCGGATGGCCGATGCGCCCCCCCCCGGGTGCAGCATGCCCCCCCCCCCCCCGCGAAATTACACCCTCCCCCCGGGTGCATTTTTACCTGCTGGGGTGGGTGCCGCGCGCCTGTTGGCCGAGTCCGCTCGTTCCCTCCCTGCTGCTCCCTCTGCCCCGGAACAGGAAGTAACCTGTTCCGCGCAGAGGGAGCAGCAGGGAGGGAACGAGCGGACTCGGCCAACAGGCGCGCGGCACCCCCCCAGTGGCGTGCACCCGGAGTGGACCGCCCCCACCACCACCCCCCCCTTGGTACGCCACTGCACTCCAGTATAAAACTCACCAGCTGGTCTCCTTCATCTTCGTGGAACAGAAGAGGCTGCTTTAGAGGCCGGCGGATGTAGGTGTGGGTCGTTGTGCCCTGGAAGTACGTGGCTGCAAACTTTGCAAACTTGTACTCGGAAAGATCTTCTTCTTCCTCTTCTGGAAGGGGTAAGGCACTGTCTAAATCTTCTTCCTCCAGCTCCTTCTCAGCACGCTCAAGGTCCTGAGGAAAAAGGGGAAGAAAAGAGGCTTTTCAGTGCTTTTGTGTGTGGCCTTCAACAAAGCTCCGCAACATTAGAAGCCTTTCAAGGATGCATATGAAAAAGAGAATGATGTCACTAGTACAGTTGAACTCTCTCAATTTTTGTTGGTTCCACTTCTGTTCTCATTCTTAATTCTTATTTGCTTGTCATATAAGCTATTCCTCACGTAGGTTTTGGGTAATAAAGAGTGTGAAACAGGTGACTTTCCTGACATTTCAACTGACTTGAACTGACCCTCTCTCTCTATATAAAACACACCTCCAACATTCTAATGAAGCCTCACTTTCCCAACATTCTAAAGTGAGGCGGCAGAGACCACTTTTTGAACATCAGTGTTTGCCCCGCCCACGCGCTGCTGATTGGCTGTGCCTCAGGTGATGCACACAAAGTACGGTTCCACCTCCCAAACACTCACATGGACTTAGAAACCACCAAGCCTTTGAATGGGACCGGTGCTGCAGAGGAGCAGGAGTGGGACAGCGAAGAAAATGCAGCAGCATTCAGGAAAAAAAAACAAACACACACGAGTCCCACCCCTTCCTGAGGAGGGGGTAGCTACCAGCACGGGGACCAACCGCGAGGAAAGCGCGGACGAAGAACGCCACTAAACAACCACTACATCGCGGACCTTACTCTGCAAGCTGTTCATGCGGTGAGTCTCCAAGCTGGCGTTCAGTGCCTACAACAGAGACTTCCAAACACATGTGCCCTCAGCCCCGCCCCCCCTACAGAACGCCACCCACATTCCACACTAAAACCAAACCAACCCCCCCCCCCCCAAAAAAAAACACCCAAACGGAAACCTCCGGCGCCCAACCCCCCCTAAAAAAAACGGATAATAGCCCACCTGAGTGCCCAGCTGAAATCAGTGCCTACAAGGAGACCTCCAGACACATGCACCCCTCAGCCCCGTCCCCCCCTACAGAACACCACCCACATTCCACACTCGAAAAAAAACCATATCTACTCCTACTGCCTGCCTGCAACGGATCCCTCTGGTTTCAACAAAAATACAAGTGCCTACAAATACCACATCAGAGTGCCCTGCTGAATTAAGATTACCGTATCACACTCACACGCAGAGAATCACCCCCTACCAGCCACAAAAAACCCCCACATCTAATATGGACAATCAGCATCACTCACTAACACACATACATACAACCAAACTGCCCACCACCCAAAATGCCACACACTGCCATGGACAGACAACATCTTGCTTTCACACTCATACACACACACTCCCTCCCCCAACCCCCTTAATACAAAAACTGAAACAGTAAAAACCTACATCTCTCTCTTACAGACACCCACAGAATCCCATAATCCCCCCCCCCCAAAACACAAACACTCATACAGAACAACCCTACCCCACAAACACCCCCCTACAAACACCCCCCCACAAAATGGCACACACACCCACAGACACCCACAACCCCCCTCAAAACCACAAACACTCATACAGAACAACGCTACCCTACCCCACAAACACCCCTCCCCCCCCAACAAAAATAGCATACACCCATAGACCCCCACAACCCCCCCTCAAAACCACAAACACTCATACAGACTTTACAACTTTAAAAAAAAACTCTTTTCCTTTTTAAAAAAAAAAATATCCCTTAATATCAAACAGAAAAAGAAAACAAACAAAAAAAAAAACACATGCTAGCGCCCGTTTCATTTATTTTGGAAACGGGCCTTTTTTACTAGTAAGAAATAAAAAGGACAAAGGGATTCTAAGTGTCTGGACCAATGAGGGCACAGGAAAAGCGTGAGAAGGGAGTTGCTTGCTAGATGCTCTACTGTTTGCATTCAAAGCCCCTGAGGGGAAGGCATTTCAGTGATCAGGCAATAGTAACATGTATCCCCCCCCCCCCCCCCCCACACTATTCAAAAGCATTTAACCAGCCAGGAATGGCACTGGGCTGGTTAAATGGCACTTAACTGGCTATCCGGCGATATTCAGTGGGGACCAGCTGGTTATCCCCCACTGAATATTCCCAGTTAGCGCCTGGGAGATAATCAGTTATATCACCAGATATAGCCAGCTATCCCCGAATATTCAATCTATATCCGGCCATTGTAAATGGCCACACTGGGCCGCTTAAATAGCTGGTATATTTTTAGCTGGTAAGTTAACCAGCTATCTTCGAATATCTATCCAGTTAACTTTAAACCAGCTAAAAATACACCGGAAATTCAATGCCGGTCATTGGAAACGGCCCAGCATTGAATATCCGGGCTGACCGCTGGAGTTAGGTGGGTTCCCTCCCATGGTCTGAATATCGGCCCCCATAGGGGCTAATTTTATAAGTCTTTTTTTGCACGTAAAACAGCATTTTATACATACAATTAAGGGGAGGGGGTAGTTATCAAGGTACACATGTTAAAAGGCACTAATGTGCGTTATATCACCACAATGCACATTAGTTTAAGTTACCGCAGGTTTAACTGTAAATTTAATAACACAGTTTGTGGTGTTATTCCTGGAAAAATACCACCAGCAAAAAAGCTAGCATTATATTTCTGGCCCTGAGGGTGGTGGGGGGAGGGGAGGATGGGGGTGGAGCTCACTGCCTCTTTGGCCTGCTCCCTTAAGAAGTGCACAGGACCACACCTTAATAAAATTGCTTCGGAATATACATGTGCGGCGAAACAGTGGGTTTTCAAGCCTGTGAACTGGTAATATTTTTATGAAGTGTATTTCTCTTGATTGGCCACAGCAGGTGGTGTTTGGTCTGTTGGCCAGATACTTTCAAAGTTGGTGCTCTGGGCTTTGATTGGCCCTGGAGTTCAAAATCCAGCCAGGAGGTACTGGATTTTCTTTAGTCTCAGATAGGGAGTGGAGAGAGAAACATCTCTGCCCTGAGGCCCTGTTCAAGAATTGTGAGCAGTTATTTTCCTGAAACTCCCTAGGTGCTACTCAGGTAGTAACAAATTGTTTAGATTAGTTTTAATATTGATCCTTATTCAGTTACCTGTTATTGCTTGTTGTTTTTCCATCTGTTTTATATTGTTCACTGTTCAATTTTTTCATGATAATAAATCAATTCATTCATTAGCTCTGTTTGTTCTGGACTGACTAAGAATCCTGGTGGTTTGTGGTTTGGGTCTGTGAGTGCTTTCTAGGAACTGTGGGACCCTTGGGAGTGTGACCCCAGTGTGCTAGAAATCACGAGGGAATAACTTGAGAGTGAGAGACTAGGCCAGAGGCAAGCAGGACCCAGTCGGTGGGAGGAGCGTGCAATGTAGAGAACATACCCAGGTACAGGCGGGCCTGAGCAGTTATGAGGACAGACCCTCCAGGTGGCCGCAGGTGGGTGTTAGGCATTTCATGACAACATGAATAAAGGTTTTGTGCCATGGACTCATAATACATAATGTTGCATGATACACATGTAGCCATTTGGGGTGGGGGGGGGGGGGGGGGGCAGAGGCTGGGCAGATCTGAAGTACTGTGGAATATGTGCATATGTTATAAAATATCCCCCAAATTCTATATAGTCTATATAGTTGTGCACGCAAATCTGGGCGTATTCTGATTTGTGCATGCAACTTAATTGGGTAACAAGCCAATCAGCGCTGATAATTGGATGTTAACAAGCAATAATCAGCAATAATTGGCATAATTAGAATTTAAGCGCACTACTCGCTAAGTGTATTCTATAAAGTCGTTTACGTAAATTCTACCACGCGCATCTCAAAAGGGACTGTGGCCATGGGCGTTCCTATAATTTATGCACAGTGTTACAGAATAACCCGTTCCGAGTCTAAAGTTATGCGTGGGCATTTACACCAGCTTTTCATTGGTGCAAATGGCTAATGCCTAAATTTTAGACACATGGCCTGCACTATGAGTATTCTATAAACCATACCTAACTTTAGGTGCAGTTTATAGAATATGCATAGGTGTGCTTTCCACTGGCTGATTTTTCGGCGCCAAATATAGAATTTAACCCTATACGTGCATCAGTGGCGTAGCCAGTATGGGGCCACGGGGGCCTGGGCCCCCGTAGATTTGCCCCTGAACCCTTCTGCCGATGACCCTCTCGAACCCCCCTGCCGCCAACCCGCCGTCGCCTACCTTTGCTGGCGGAGGACCCTAACCCCCGCCAGCCGAGGTCCTCTTCTTCCCAATCCCGCGCAAGGCTTCATTCTAGTGTGACGTCAGACTAGAACGAAGCCTTGCACGGGATTGGGAAGAAGAGGACCTCAGCTGGCGGGGGTTGGGGTCCTTCACCAGCAAAGGTAGGCGACGGCAGGTTGACGGCGGCAGGGGGGGGTCGAGAGGGTCGTTGGTGGGGGGGGGTCAAAGTTGGTGGTGGGGGGTTCAGCAATGGCAGGGGGGGGGGGTTGGCGGCACAGGGGAGGGGGCTAAAACGTGCCCCCTCACCTCGGGCTCTGGATCCCCCTCCCGCTGAAGTCTGCATTCTCTTAAGCTTATATAGATCACTTGTACCTGCCTTGGAGCAGATGTAAATCTGTACATCTACCTTCTGAGGACTTTTTAAAATGTACATAAATGCATATGTTACCTGTATGAACTAGGTACAACATATGTGCCTTCAGAGCCTCGGCAACATGTTATGAAATTAACATCCCAGGGTCTAGATTTAGGACCCAGGATTGCAGGGTACTGCAATGAGCCCTGAAACATGACCTTCAGCCAAGGACTTTTGTTGCAGAGACTGAACTATGTGATTTAGGAATGGGAAATGAAATAGGAGGTAAATCAATGCGTAGGGCCAGAGTCTACGAGAAAAGGCTCACAGCTTCTGTCCCTCTGCCAACGTCTGGTTCAAGGTCTTGCTAATCCTTTCTAGATCAGACCGGACATGTTGCAGCTTTGATGCAACAGAAAGCAGAAGAAGAGATCTCTGGGGTACAGCTTGTGTAAAATAGAGATGACCTTCTCCTGACCTTGGGCCTGTCTGCACACAGAAATAACCAAAAGGAGATGCTGCCACTCTGATGCTCATCTGTCCCTCACATCATGGGTTAACTCAAGTTTACATCTCTAGGATACAGTAACGACTGCTCAACAGTTCTGTCCCTAATATCTCATGGCCCTTTTGGAAATTTTACACTGTATCTAGTACCTCAAAACCAGCTGGTGCTTGCCCCTCCTGGCCTGGCAGGGACGAAGTGGTCCCAAGGAATCCAAACATTTTATCCACCATCTCCGAGTCATTTACTGGCTCATTTCGGGCTTTTTCCATCTTGTCTAAGAGTTCTTTTTTCCGCCGGGCCTCCTCTTTCTCCTTCACTGCCCTCTCAGCATCTTCTCGGGCCAACTGGGCAAGGCGTACCTAGAAGGAAATAGAAGAAGCAGCTCTTTCAACGAGTCACTTATACATAGCGCAAAATAAAATCCTTTCATTTTCAATCCTGATTGCATCCAGAGACAGCAAAGACATCAAATTCGTTTGAATACAGTTGGCCGGTTGCCTACTTGCCTTGAATCTCTGTAGTCAACTCATTCAAATCTTCATGACATAATTTAAATGTGAATTGTCACCAGGGTTGGACTGACCATTCGGGCAATGCCGCCGCACACTACAGCCCCCATGGGGCCCTACTGGTCTAGTTGCCGCTGCCGCTATTCTCCATGGTTGCATCACTGTGTTTACAAAATGGCTGCCGAGACTACCGTGGGAAATCTCGGCAGACATTTTGTAAACACGGCGCCGTGCTGGGCAGAGTAGAGGCAGCAGGTGGGCGGGAAAGAGGGGATTTATTTCCTGCCCCCAAAAAAGCCACAGCCACTACACCAGGGCCCTTTAATGTTTGGGGGGGGGGGCAGCGGCAACACGGTGGGAGGGAGGCAGCACGGCAGGGGGGAGGGGGTGGCAGTAGCATGGCAGGGGGAACCATAGTAGTCTCAGTGCGCCCCTGATAGTCACAAACCCAGACCTACACTTTTATTTAACCATTATTTTGGAAATCATACACAGGCAGTCCCAAAAATCTTCAGGTTAATATTCACAAGGAAACATCCAGATTACTGCCTCCACTGCATGCAAATTTCTCTCACAAATATTCATTGTGGATAGCCTGAAAACCTGACTGGCTGGGTTGTCTGCAGGACCAGGTTTGGGAACCACTGATTAAGGGTTTGCCTTCACCACAGTGTCACTAAGGGCCCCTTTTGCTAAGTGGTGGTAAGCCCAATGGGGGCTTTACCGCTTGCTAAACAGGAAGTATTGCCAGTCTACCACAGCAGCCCGGCGGCACTTCTCACCCCTACCACGCCGTCATATCCGGCTCTACAAAAATATATTTATTCTGCCTGGCACACTCCGACGCTACAAAAATATATTTATTTTTGTAGCGTCGGAGTGTGCCAGGCAGAAATCGGGCAGTGCCGCACGCTGCCCGGTTACCGTCACCATCTCAATGGGTGTCAGTAAGGGAATTCCCCTGAAATGGCCACACGGCAAGTGTTTTACTTGCCGCGTGGCCATTTCCTGCAGAAAAGAGAGATTTCCCCTTTACCTGCTGCAGTAGAAGGGGGTCTTGACGAACGTGAATCACCAGCACAGGTCCCCTTTTGCCACAGCTTGGTAAAAGGTGCCCTAAGGATTTTTAACGCTCTGTACGTTCATAATGTTTTTTATTTATTCTAATTCATTTTTTTTGCATATGTATTTACCTTGCATCTAAAATGCATTATTTTTGCTTATTTTGATTTGTTTTGTGTACTTAATTCTATATGTTTTTATCAAACCCCTGATGTAGGCGTAATTATGCCGAAACACGACCCATGTCAGGTCTACTAATAAAAGACTCTTGATTGTCCCACACTTGACGACCCTTGCTGCTGTGTGTACTTTGACCTTATTTTGCCGTCTGAGATGGTTTTTAAGCACCGGAGAGGTAAGCTCAATTGCCCCGTCAATTACTCTTCCAGTGCTCAGGTCCAAAGTTGACAATTATGCCTACCTCACAGCAGGTGTAAATGCCAGCGGGGAAATTTTACTGAAGTATATGAATATTTCTACAGGAAAACAGGTCATACACATATCACCCCAATATTCAGCCAGTTAGTTTCCCTTGTGAAAGTGTACTCTACAAGTAATACAGATTAGGTTACTGAACCCCAGAAAAAGGCAAGAAATGGATCTAGGCTCCCATACTTGGTGCTTCTTTTCAGCTTCCTCTTTGGCTTTCTTGGCACTCATCTCCTTCTTAAGACGTTCCTCCTCGGCAAGCCGAAGCTTCTCTGCTTCCCGACGACGATGATACTGGAGAAAAATGACAAGTCACTTAACCCTCCATTGTCCCAGGTATGAATAAGTACATGTACTATGTAAACCCCATAGAAAGGCTATATATCAAGCCCCAGTTCCCTTTCCCTATTTGAGATTCTGGAATGTTGCTACTATTGGACATTCTACACGGAATGTTGATAGTGGAGGAATAGCCTAGTGGTTAGTGTAGTGGCCTTTGATCCTGGGGAAATGGATTTGATTCCCACTGCAGCTCCTTGTGACTCTGGGCAAATTACTTAACCCTCCATTGCTCCAGGTACAAATAGGTACCTGTATACACTATGTAAACCACTTTGAATGTGGTTGCAGAAACCACAGAAAGACAGAATATCAAGTCCCATTTCCCTTTTCGTATTTGAGATTCTACATGGAATGTTGATATTATTTGAGGTTCTTTTGAGATTCTCCATGGAATGTTGCTACTATTTAAGATTCTACATGCAATGTTGCTACTTTGGGGTTTCTACATGGAATGTTGCTACTATTTGAGATTCTACATGGAATGTTGCTACTCTCTAAGATTCTACATGGAATGTTGCTACTATTTGAGATTGTACATGGAATGTTGCTAGTGGAGGAGTAACCTAGTGGTTAGTGTAGCAGACCTTGAGCCTGGGGAACTGGGTTTGATTCCCCCTCCATTACCCCAGTTATAAATAAGTACCCTTATATACCATGTAAACCGCTTTGAATGTAGTTGGAAAAACCACAGAAATGCAGTATATCAAGTCCCATTCCCTTATAGAATAGTGTTAAGCAAGTTTTCTTTTCAGTGCCAATATTTTGGTGCCATATCTAGAATCTGGTCCGAAATCTGTTATACGCCAACATTTATGCAAACCCACTAATGCCATATTGTTAATACGCACACCATGGGTCTCTATAATACCCAACCACAATTGCACTTTTGTAATTATGCTAAATACAGTTTTGGTTCTAATCTCTATCATTCTGGTGGAATATGGGTTCAGCAGTGAGCCTGGTTGAGTTGAAAGAATTTTTCTTCAGGTGCTAGAATAAATAGCTCTATAATGCGTTTTGCTCATTAAAACTTGCAGGGGAAGTTTATATAATAATTTATCTTGATTACTGCGCTAATAGTGGCAGATCTGCAATTGAGATGTAGGCACCGGAAGAGGCTGTCTACACGCTACATTGTATCAAAGAAGATCAGCGACTGCAACAAAATGTTCCCGGAGCTAGACGTACATGCACCAGTCTCATTTCTTGACGACTATCAAGCTGTGTCCCAAGTGGGTTCATGCAAAGCAGCTAATTAACGCTGCTTACTGTGGCTCTCAAAAGGTGTTGCAAGTCGTGATAAACCAGAAAAGTTAACTACACTACAAGAGTTAACTACCTGCCAAGAACACTGGCAGGCGAACGTGTTCTCCAGTGCTCTCAAGGCATGCGTCAATAATCTTCTTTGACACAATATATATATACTGATCTATATATATAAAACTCACCCTCAACGTTCTATTTGCACTGACGTCACTGAAGCCAGGTTCGCAAGTTCGAAGCTCTGAAGCCACAGAAAATCACAGTCTGTGGGCCCCGCCCTCGTGTCAAACGTTATGACGTTGAGGGCGGAGCACATTCTCAGCTCCAACGTTGTACTGCACTGTAGCACTGCTCCGCCCTCGCGTCAAAACGCGATGACGTCGAGGGTGGAGCACACGGGGGGGCATGCCAAAAGGGCCAGGGTCACACATTCGCACGGAGGCTGCAGGGGGGCCGGCGACACATGGAGACACAAAGGGATGGAGGGGAGCCTTGCTAGCGCCCGTTTCATTGCGATTTGAAACGGGCCTTCCTTACTAGTATGAAATAAAATGCTCCTAACACGTGGATGTTTTTCTGCCATAATGAAACAGAACAAAAACATCCAGGGCTATAAGTTGGACGTTTCGGTCTAGACCTGTTTTATTAATAAATAAGCCACAAAAAAAGTACCCTAAATGGTTAGTGTAGCAGACCTTGATCCTGGGGAACTGGGTTTGATTCCCCCTCCATTACCCCAGTTATAAATAAGTACCCTTATATACCATGTAAACCGCTTTGAATGTAGTTGGAAAAACCACAGAAATGCAGTATATCAAGTCCCATTCCCTTATAGAATAGTGTTAAGCAAGTTTTCTTTTCAGTGCCAATATTTTGTTGCCATATCTAGAATCTGGTCCCAAATCTGTTATACGCCAACATTTATGCAAACCCACTAAAAGTACCCTAAATGACCAGATGACCATTGGAGGGAATCAGGGATGTCCCCCAGTGGTCACTAACCCCCACCCACCCCACAAAAATGTGATTAAAAACATTACTTTCCAGCCTCTATGTGTCACATACCCCGTCGCCCCCCCCTCCCCGTCACCCCCCTCCCCTTACCTTACTACTGCCCTGGTGGTCTAGTGACCTCTTCAGGGCAGGAAAGAGCCCCCTCTTTCCTGCCCGGAGCGCTGCTCTGCATGCAGCCTTCCTGTTGCTGATCTCGGCGCCGATTCAAAATGACCGCCGAGAGTTGAAGTCTAGCGAGGTCACTTCAACTCTCGGCGGCCATTTTGAATCGGCGCCGAGGATCACCAACAGGAAGGATTCATGCAGGGCAGCACTCCGGGCAGGAAAGAGGGGGCTCTTTTCTGCCCCGAAGGCGGAAGAGGTCGCTAGACCACCAGGGCACTAGTAAATAAGGGGAGGGGAGGCTAGCAATCTGCCCGCTTGTCCGGATTTCTGGACAAACGGGCAGGCTGGCTGGCTGGCGGGCTATCCTATAGGACGGCCCGCCCACCAGCCTGTCTGTTTGTCCAGAAATCCGGACAAATGGGCAGATTGGCAAAAGCCGCCTGGTTGCCCGGACATGCCCTCAAAAAGAGGACATATCCGGGTAAATCCGGACATATGGTAACCCTACCCATTGCTCTCCTGGGATGTCTGCATGGCAAGTCTACTAAGAATGCTGGCTCCTTCTATATCCCAATGGCTTGATTTTTTGAGTTTTCCACTTGGACATTTTTTTTTTTTCAAAAATAGACCAAAAAGATAAACGCACAGGGCACAAAACCATATGGCAGATAGCCATTTTCAAAAAAAAAAAAAAAGAAGAAGATGTTTTTCAGTTTTGAAAATGCCTTTTGTAAGTGTCATACAGATGAAAAGTGGGAATGGAATACTCCTGGGGGCCTGTGAGGGAGCAAGAAATCTGCTTTATAAAGGAAATCAGAAAGTGTGGAGAGGTCGAAGCAGTCTATCTCAAGGCTACAAGGAAGTACCAGGAGCCGGCTTGACTGACTATATCCCACAGGTGAAGAACTAACTGCTGAAGAGAAGGTGCAAACTGATAAAAATTGTGATTTTTGGATCATTTTTTTTTCTGAACTATTATTTTTCTTGTCTCTGTTTCCTTTTGCCATTTCAGGATATATTTACCAATAAAGGTGATATCTTTAAAAAAAAAAAAAAGAACATAGCTTTTGGACAGAATTCTTTGGGAGAAGATAACAAAGAGTACCGTATTTTTCGGACTATAAGACGCACTTTTTTCCCCAAAATTTTGGGAGGAAAATGGGGGGTGCGTCTTATAGTCCGAAGGTAGATTTGGCTGGCTGGCTGGCAGGCCGCCCGCCCTCCGAGTTCGGGATCGCCCTCCCCCCGGCCCTGTCACCACTTCTCCCTACTCACGTCACGCGATCTTCCCTGGTGGTCTAGTGACGTCGGGGCAGGAAAGAGCCCCCTCTTTCCTGCCCAGCGCGCTGCTCTCCATCCTCCTGTATGCATTGCTGCCTGACGGTCTCGGCGAGATTCAAAATGGCCGCCGAGAATTGAAGTCTCGGCGGCCATTTTGAATCTCACCGAGACCGTCAGGCTACATACAGGAGGATGGAGAGCAGCGTGCTGGGCAGGAAAGAGGGGGCTCTTTCCTGCCCCGATGTCACTAGACCACCAGGGAAGATCGCGTGACGTGAGTAGGGAGAAGTGGTGACAGGGCGGGGGAGGGCGATCCCGAACAAGACGCACCGGAGCACCTAGGTTTTAGAGGAGGGAAAAAGGAAAATTTTTTTTCCTATTTCCCTCCTCTAAAACCTAGGTGCGTCTTATGGTCCGGTGCGTCTTATAGTCCGAAAAATACGGTATTTTGTATAAGGTGGTCTGCCCAGTAGCGGAGGGGGAGCGAAAGCGGCTTCAGAGTGGACTTCTGCTGGCGCACATTTTCAATGAAACACAATGAGAAAAATGTAGGCGCCGGCAGAACTCCATTTGGGGGAGCGGCCGCTCCCCTGGCACCCCACCTAGCTACGCCACTGGGTCTGCCCCTGAGGGCTTTGGGTCAGTGACTTTCTCTGCCTACCTGAACCCCTGAAATGTGGATAAAACACACCATCCACCAAACAAGGATCAGAGTGGTTTAAACAATTTCGGCATAGTCTTCGTCTATAAAATCAGACGCAAATGATAACGAGTCACTCATACCTCGCCTTTCAGGCGTCTGTACAGCCTGCGTGCAATCATGCCCCGGACATGGGCCTGGATGGTGTAGACTGCCCACAGTCGGTGTCTGAACGCCCTGCGTACCAAGAAACCTCTGCACCTCGACTGGAACTCAATGATCCGCTTCCGGGCTACGTGGTACTGCTTGTGAAGCTTCCGCGAGTGATAGAGAGCCTGAAGCCTCAGGAACCCGACCTTCATCTGAAAGAGAAATAAACTACGTGCTCATTCCTGACCACTGCTTAGGATAAGTGCATTATTACATTTCCTGAATAAAATCAAGGATACAGCTTTAAATCAAATACAGCTGTTCTTTCTATATATAACATGCAGCTAACTTGCACAGACTTTTGGAAATTCTTCCCTGTCTCTGGTCTGGAATGTCGAAATGTTCTCCGTTTATCAACAGTTCTTTTCACTAGATGTACGCTAGGTCTCACTCATAATGTTATGAAACCAGTTAATACTTTTAGATTATACAACTTTTACCAGGAACCAGGGGCGTAGCCAGCCTTCCAATTCTAGGGGGGCCCAAGGGTGAACTGGGGGGGGGGGCAACATTCCCTCTTCCCTCCTCCCCCTGTCCTGCATGCTTTAAAAATACCTTTGCTGGCGGGGATCAAAGTTGCCAGGGCTGCGGGTTTCTCGCCCAATTGGGCTCCTTTCCGCGACCCGCTGTGGCTTTTTTTTACGCAGCGTGCGGGCTGCGGGATTTTGGGCGGCTTTTTTTTTTGCCCCGCCACGATTTTTTTGCCGGCCGCGGGTTGGCTGGTTTTCCCGCGGCCAATAGAAGCTCCACGGAGGCGGGCTTAATGATGTCATCTGTATGCAAATGAACTCATTAATATTTATTAATGCTATCATTGATATGCAAATTGACATCATTAATATTTCTTAATGATGTCATTCATATGCAAATGTCTTTGTGTGGTTTTTGGGCTGGTTTGGGGCGTGGAAAAGTTTTCCCGTCTAGCAACACTGGCGGGGATGCCGAAGCACTAGAAGCCAAAGGGATTCGGGATCCAAGCCACTTATCTCCTTCTTGTGCCGCCAGCTGCTGACTCTGAGACTCCCCGAGCACGCTCAGTTCTTGTGCGAACTGAGCGTGCATGAGAAGTCCCAATTGCAGCAGCAGCACAAGAAGGAGGTGAGCGGCTCACACTCTGAATTAATTCGGTTAGCGGGGGCTTCGGCATCCCTGTCAGCCATTTAATGGGGTGCTGCAAGTTTGGAGGGGGCCTGAGCTTAAAGTGGGGGGGGGGGGGCAGGCCCCCATGGCTATGCCACTGCCAGGAACATGCAGTACACTGCTCAGATGGATCCCTTCATAATCCCAATAAATAAATAAATTAATTAATTAATGAAAATAGTGTGATCAACCGGCCAGGTGCACTCACTAAAAGTTCATTATCCTTTATAATGTATATAGGATCAAAAGATGACCATGAGAAATAATGAACGTAGGGCTAATGAAAAATAAATTACCAGTTTTATTTACCAAACCAAACAAAATAAACAGTAGAGTAACAATGTTAAAAATGCTAATTCAAAAAGTCCATGCTCCCTTAATAATGCTACGCCATACCAAGATACATCCGAACAACCAACGAACATCTACCATTCCGAAAGCTGCTGAAAACGTACCTCTTCAAACAAGCCTACCCAAACGACCCAACTTAATTCACGAACCTAATCCACACCACGAACTCTACCATAACTCATTCCTTCCCCTCACATCTCTCCCTCTTACCCCTCTCTATACAATTGTGTTCTCTCTGCTATATTTTGTACACATACATTGTAAGCCGCACTGAACCTGCTATCGAGCGGGAAAGAGCGGGGTATAAATGCTACAAATAAATAAATATACACCTCAGTATAGGTAGCATATCTGCCTGCTGACTATTACGCCAATTAGTCTCCTAGTTAAAGGCCTTGGGGTAAGCAGCGTGGAATTTTGCTGTTTTCTGGGATCCCGCCAGGTACTTTGCCGCTATTGGAAACAGGATACTGGGTTAGATGGACCTTAGGTCTGAGTCAGTATGGCTATTCTTAGGCTCTTATGTACCGACTCTGACTCTGTTGTCTGTTCCGCCATCTGAACTTCTGGATTGTTTCCAGTATAGTCTGGGACAGATACAGACTTTTCTGCTTTAAAGCTGCAAACTCTCTGTCCTCTTCAGGACCTTGAGGAAATCTTAAGCAGTAGCAAAGGTATTTTTAGGCCCACTATTAAAAAAAAAAGGGAGGGCTAGCATGGGCAAAGTATCACGGTCCCCAGGCAGGTGCTATGTCTCTAGTCTTAACTCACAGAAACCATTAGATCTTTTGTTTGACAAGAAGCAAAATCCCTGTGCTTGTAGAATACTTGTTATTGTTAAATTTGTTGCATGAATCTGATGTTTTGTAATTGGTGTTGTGGTCTTGTCAATAAAATTGTCCTTTTATTGGAAAGTGTGGTGTGGTGTGGTGTGTTTTTTCTCTCTCTCTTTATATATATATATATATATATATATATATATATATATATATATATATATATATATATACACACACACACATCTATCTATCTATCTATCTATCTATCTACTCAAACATAAGTATTGCCATACTGGGACAGACCAAAGGTCCATCAAGCCCAGCATCCTGTCTCCAACAGTGGCCAAACAAGATTACAAGTACCTGGCAAAATCCCAAAATAGTACAATACATTTTATGCTCCTTATCCTAGAAATAAACAGTGGATTTTCCCAAGTCAATTTAATAATGATCTATGGATTTTTCCTTTAGGAAGCCGTCCAGACCCTTTTTAAACCCCGCTAAGCTAATCGCCTTTACCACATTCTCTGCCAACGAATTCCAGAATTTAATTACACGTTGAGTTAAGAAAAAGTTTCTCCGCTTCGTATTAAATTTACTACTTTGTAGCTTCATCGCATGCCCCCTAGTCCTAGTATTTTTGGAAAGAGTAAACAAATTATTCTCGTCTACCCGTTCCACTCCACTCATTATTTTATAGACCTCTATCATATCTCCCCTCAGCCGTCTTTTCTCCAAACTGAAGAGCCCTAGCCGCTTTAGCCTTTCCTCATAGGGAAGTCATGTCATCCCCTTTATCATTTTCATTGCCCTTCTCTGTACCTTTACTAATTCCACTGTATCTTTTTTGAGATGTGGTGACCAGAATTGAACACAATATTCGAGGTGTGGTCGCACCATGGAGCGATACAAAGGAAAAACAGGGAGCAGGGCTCAAGGAGTCCAATGAGCGGCTTTGTTGCTGCCAAGTCTGTTCGAGGACAACACTAGTTTCTGCAAATTTGGATTTTACTTTATGAGTATAAGGATGGTATTAATTTTGCTGTTTGAGATTTTCTAGATGGCTAGGACATTGGGATTCTTGACTTGGGTTAGCAGTAGGGTGGGTTTCTGTATTTCTAGGTTGTTTTTTGTTTTAGATTTTTGAATGTTGGAAAATGGAAATTCTCTTGAATAAAATGTATTAAATTTTCTTTTACTTGACAAACACATACATCACTGTTTTCTACCTATTGGTATTGTTGCCTCTGCAGCTGTGGATTGGTTCAGATGTTGCCTCGTATGACTTTCTGCTGACCAACATCAAAAGTTGGGCTTGGCTAGGGTTACCATATGTCCGGATTTACCCGGATGTGTCCTCTTTTTGAGGACATGTCCGGGCAACCAGGCGGGTTTTGCCAATCTGCCCGGACAAACGGGCAGATTGCTAGCCTCCCCCCCTTACTTACTACTGCCCTGGTGGTCTAGTGACCTCTTCCGCCTTCGGGGCAGGAAAGAGCCCCCTCTTTCCTGCCCGGAGCGCTGCCCGGCATGCTTCCTTCCTTATGCTGATCTCAGCGTCGATTAAAAATGGCCGCTGAGAGTTGAAGTGACCTCGCGAGACGTCAACTCTCGGCGGCCATTTTGAATCGGTGCCGAGATCAGCAGCAGGAAGGAAGCATGCCGGGCAGCGCTCCGGGCAGGAAAGAGGGGGCTCTTTCCTGTCCCGAAGAGGTCACTAGACCACCAGGGCGGTGGTAAGGTAAGGGGAGGGGGTTGGGGAAAATGTGATAGAGGACGGAGCGAGGGTGTGAAAGGGGGCAGGGTGTGTGGTGGGGCGGGGCATGTGTCCTCCTTTTGGGGGGACAAAATATGGTAACCCTAGGCTTGGCCAAGTGAAGGCACATGTTAAGAAAAATAGTCCAATAAAATGTTGTCTGTTCACCTTTTTTCAATGTATAACAGAGGAAAGAGGAGGCATGTTATTTTACCGCTAACTCATGTTATTTTAGCACAGGTCCATTTTATGCAATGAGATGTACTTACTAATAAATGGAATTAACAGTAACATAATAGGTCTTAACGGTAGCTCATGTTGATAACTTCCCTCCTGGAGGAGAGAGCTCATCTCGGCCCCCTACCTCCAAGTTTCCAGGCATCTCCTCCTGGATGAATTCCTTCTTCTGACACTCAGGGCCAGATGCACTAAACTAAACGAGCCTTTAACGACCCTTTAATGAACAAGTTTTTAACCCTGGCATGTGTTAAAGCCCAATTTCCCATGACAGTAGCAGCAAACGAAAACGGAATGCAGATGAGCAAATTCTGTAGAAACCCTATTGAAATGAGATGCATCAAAGTTTACCGCTTGCCCTAATGCAGGAAAACTCCGGGAAAGCTCTCATTAGGGCTGCCCGGCTTAAAAAAAGTAAAATGTAAAAAAAAAAAAAAAAAAAAAAAAATCATGGGGGGACAAAAACGCTCGTCAGGAGCAGTGGCGTAGCAAGGGGGGGGGGCGGGAGGGGCAGTCCGCCCCGGGTGTCAGCTCAGGGGGGGGGGCGCTCCCTGCCAGCTCCCCCCTCGGCGAATCGACACCCCCCCCCCGACCAGCTCCCACACCCTACCTTTAAAAAGAATATCGGGAGGCGAGGCGCAGCGCCTCGTGCCTGCCCTGCACATAAAAGAAATGTGGACCGTCGGGTCTTCCCTCACTTTGTCTGTCCCGCCCTCCACTGACGCAACTTCCTATTTCCGCAAGGGCGGGATAGACAAGAGCGAGAGAAGGCCCGACGGTCCACATTTCTTTTATGTGCAGGGCTCCGGATATTCTTTTTAAAGGTAGGGTGCGGGAGCTGGTCGGGGGGGGGGGGGTGTGGTTGTCATCGTGCTGCACCCGGGGGGGGGGCAAAGGCGAACCGCCCCGCCCCGGGTGGCAGCCCCCCCTGCTACGCCACTGGTCAGGAGCGTCCTTTATGGACGGCCTTGCCCCGCCCCCGCCCGAGGTCGCCGCTGCTCCCCGCTCCCCCCTGCATTAAAAGCGTGACTTTTTTAGGCAGCCCCAGCCCCCCTCCTTCCCTCCCTTCCTCTCTTTCTACTTTTTTAGAAAAAACAGCTCCTGCCATCCTCCGCCCCCGTGTCCACCCCCGCCACCCCCCCTGAGGTCGTCGTCATCGCCGCCGCTTCCCCCCCACGGGCCCCCCTCTGTCTGAAACCGTGCCTGTGTAGCGCCTCTCACCTCTGTATGAAGGCGCTGCACAGCACGGGGAAGAACAGCTGATCGCATCACATCTTCGGATGTCCCTCCGTTCCTCCTGGGCCCGCTCTCGTCTGACGTAAGTAACCTACGTAGGCGACGACGACGGGGGGTGGCGGGGGTGGGGCACAGGGGCGGAGGATGGCGGGAGCTGTTTTTTTAAAAAAAAACTAGAAAGAGAGGAAAGGAGGGAAGGAGGGGGGCCGGGGCTGCCTAAAAAAGTCACGCTTTTAATGCAGGGGGGAGCGGGAAGCAGCGGCGATCGCGGGCGGGGCGGGGGGCAAGGCCATCCATAAGGACGTGTTTGTTTTGGGTTTTTTTTTAAAAAACGTTTGTGGCATGCACAGAGCAGCCAGCATAACGCTTGGCTGCTCTGCGCATGCTTTAGGGGCCGATTACCAACGTTTTTAACGAAGGGTCAGTGAATGCAAGTGAGCTGCAACGAGCAGCTCATTTGCATTCCCTTTCCTTCGTGCATAGCCGTTCCGTACCGATTCGTTATGGAATTCGGTACGGAACGGCTCTAACGAGGACTTTTGTGCATCTTGCCCTCAAAGGAAATATGATAAACTTTTTTTTTTTTTACTGCAAATTCTTCTGCTTTAAGGGCTTGATTTTATAAACCTCCCTCCCAAACACACATACACTGGAAAAAAAAAGCCTATGTAAACTGGATCTTTAGTTCCATATTCAATGACTATTTTAAGACCAGGTCTTAGAAGGCTGGAAGGATGTCAGAGAGAACAAAGACTATACAAGAGGGTTGAGAAAATATAAAGAATTACTACAAACATAAGCATACACCTGCCCTAGACTTACTGCAGTGTAGTTTCTTCGGCAATTGTGGCCTCTCCAGTATCTCTGTATTAACAGGACTGATTTTCTGACTTTTAAGAAATTTGACCTGAAAAACAACATTTATTATTAACATTTCTGCTTTATCCCAAATGGATATAAATACATCACACATTGCTCAATGGGAAACAAGAAGTGGAGATGACTAGAAGGGCGGGGAAAGCTGGTAAATAAGATTATTGTTCAACCGATGACCTGACACAGCTGTGTTTCAGCTGCATCAGGGACCCCACATTCTAAAAAACATACATACATGAATCATGTACAATTACAAATACAAATCATGATAGCATATACAAAAATATAAAAACATTGATAAAATCATGGAAACATTAGGGGTATTAGGGGAGGTTGCCCATTAATACCCCTACTATCTCCCCCCCCACCCCCCCAAAAAAAATGATCCTACCAAATGATTGTGGGCTCTGTCGTCAATTGAGCGCATACAGGGGTCCTTTTTCCAAGCTGTGGTCAGCACTAACGTGTGCTTACTACAGCTTAAAAGAGCTTAGCACGGGGCACACTCAAGTGTCCTGCAGTAAGTTCCGCATTAGCACACGTACAACATGCGCTAAAAAATATTTTTGCTCCAGAGGGAATATATCTGGGGGGAGGGGGAGGAGTGTGGACGTTTCTGCAGTGATCAGTTAGCACAGGTACATTGCCATGCACTGAGGGGCCGTTTTACAGAGCAGCGGTAAGCCCAACGTAGTTCCACATTCCATTTCCAGGGAACCCCCCCCCCCCCAGGAAATAGCCTGCGTGGCAATATCCTGGCGGCAATTGAGCATCGCCTTGCGCTGCCCAGTTACCATTGGGCTAGCACAGGAGCCCTTATCACCACTTCAATAGGCCTCATAGACATGTAGGTTTCTGAAATGGCAATGAGGTCAGTGGTCCAGATTACTGATCAATCAAATCAAAATACCACTGTAGTTTAAAAAAGTCAGATTTCTATCTTCCCTGGCATTTCTCCTATAATCATATATCTAGTATCTCAACTAATACTCCTAAGAGGATTAGTTGATACTAGAGATATATATGCCTGTTACAAATTTTTTTGTGTGCAAACCCACATTAAAGTCCGTTTCACAGGAGTTTTACTTCATGGGCCCACAAAAGCGTGACTTCCCATGGCTTCCAGACAACGCATCACTACCTGTCCTTAAACCCTCGCACCACTTTCTGGATGAGAATGACCTTGTCCGTAATGGCCTTGTCCCTCTCAATCTCAAGCAGCATGTCATGGTGATCCTGAGAAGAGAAAATTTGCAACTGTTAACCGGGTACTGCTCTGCCAATTTCCTGCCAGGGTGCCTTTAGGGTTACCATATTTTGTCCCTCAAAAAGTAGGACACATGCCCCGCCCCACCACACCCCCTTTCACACCCTGCCACACCCCACCAAACCCCCCTTTCACACCCTCGCTCCGCCCCCTGTTACATTTTCTCTCTTCAACTCTCGGCGGCCATTTTGAATCGGCGCCGAGATCAGGAACAGGAAGGATGCATGCAGGGCAGCGCACCGGGCAGGAAAGAGGGGGCTCTTTCCTGCCCCGAAGGCGGAAGAGGTCACTAGACCACCAGGGCAGTAGTAAGTAAGGGGAGGGGAGGCTAGCAATCTGGACAAACGGGCAGATTGGCAAAACCAGCCCGGTTGCCCGGACATGTCCTCAAAAAGAGGACATGTCCGGGTAAATCCGGACATATGGTAACCCTACCTTTTTCAGCTGTTTCACTCAGTCAAGCTCTCTTGTCATAAGACAAATGATCCAGGAGCCTCCTTTCAGGGGCCCTTTTACTAAGCTGCCTATGCCAGGGGCATAGCTAGGTGTGGCCACGGGGGCATGGGCCCCCACAGATTTAGCCCCGGCCCCATCTATTTTCGACCTCTCAGGCCGCCAACCCTCCCCCACCATTTTTGACCCCCCCTGCCATCGCTAGGTACCTTTGCTGACTCCGCCAGCCAAAGTCCTCTTTAGCGCCGGTCTCCGGCGCGTTCATTCATCTGTTTCTGTGAATCTTGACTCCTGACGTCCTGCACGTAGGAACGTGCAGGACGTCAGGACTCACAGAAACAGATTAGCGGCGGAGGAGGGGGGCGAAAGTGGCAGGGGAGGGGCGGTGGCGTAGGGGAGGAGTCGAAAGTGGCGGGAGGCTAAAATGCGGTGCCTAAAAAATTGATCCGGAAATCAATGCCGACTAAGAGGATTCTATAATTGGCACCTACATTTAGGCGCCAATTATAGAACATGCTAAGTTAATATTTTAGTGCCAATATCTGCACACAATCCATTTGTGTCAATGAAAACCTGGTGTAACGTGGAAGGGCATAATCGAACGGGGGCGGCCATCTGTAATGACAGCCCCATAAAGTGGCATACCCGACCGTATTATCGAAACAAGATGGGCAGCCATCTTTCATTTCGATAATACGGTCGGGGCCGGCCAAATCTCAACATTTGGGCCGCCCTTAGAGATTGGCGCACTTAGAGATGGCCACCATTGGTTTTCGCCGATAATGGAAACTAATGCGGCCATCTCAAAACCAGCCAAATCCAAGCCATTTGGTCGTGGAAGGACCCAGCATTTGTAGTGCACTGGTCCCCCTCACATGCCAGGACACCAACCGGGCACCCTAGGGGGCACTGCAGTGGACTTCACAAATTGATCCCAGGTGCATAGCTCCCTTACCTTGTGTGTTTTGGAGGGCTCCCATTTACCAGCACAAGTGTAACAGGTAGGGGGGGGGGATGGGCCTGGGTCTGCCTGCCTGAAGTGCACTGCAGTACCCACTAAAAACTGCTCCAGGGACCTGCATAGTGCTGTGATGGAGCTGGGTATGACATTTGAGGCTGGCAAAAAAATGTTTTTAATTTTTTTTTGGATGGGAGGGGATTGGTGACCACTGGGGGAGTAAGGGGAGGTGATCCCCGATTTCCTCAGGTGGTCATCTGGTCAGTTCGGGCACCTTTTCAAGACTTGGTCGTGAACAAAAAGGGACCAAGTAAAGTCGGCCACAAGGCTCGTCGGGGCCGCCCTTCTTTTTTCCATTATCGGCCAAGGACGGCCATCTCTTAACCACGCCCCCGCCCCGCCTTCGGTACACTGCCAACACGCCCCCTTGAACTTTGGCCGGCTCTGCGACGGAAAGCAGTTGAAGCCGGCCAAAATCGGCTTTCGATTATATCGATTTGGCTGGCCTTAGGAGAAGGCTGGCCATCTCCTGATTTGTGTCAGAAGATGGCCGCCCTTCTCCTTCAAAAATAAGGATAGTAACATAGTAGATGATGACTACTTTTTGTGTATACCTGACCTTGATTAGTATCTGCCATTTTTACGGCACAGACAGTAGAAGTCTGCCCAGCACTAGCCCCGCCTCCCAACCACCAGCCCCGCCTCCCACCACCGGCTCTGTGTAAATCTCAGCGCACAGATTTAGGCGCACTGGGCCATATTCTGTAACTAGGAGCCTAAATTTTGTAACACCCATGAAATGCCCATTTCCTCACCCATAACCCTGCCCCTTTGTGCCTCCGCATGTCAGAAGCTCTGCGCACATCGTTACAGAATACGCTTAGCGAGTTGTGCGCCTAAATTCTAATCAGTGCCAATTAGCGCTCATTATTGCTTAAGTGCTGTCATCAGCGCTCATTAGCTTGTTAACCCAATTAAGTTACGCGCGGTATTATAGAATCTGCACCGATTTTGGCACCTAATTCTAAGTGGGGGTAAATGGGTAATTTATTTGTTTAGTTTAAGCCTGCTGAACAGGAAAAGCCTACACTAAATGGACAGTGTCGGTGCACTCAAGTTAATCTGTATATTCATTATCACCCCTGTATAGACTCAACCAGTGGGTAACTGCACTGGTTGAAAATTCAGCCTAATATTGTTCAACTTTTGCTTACACCCTATGCTGTGTATTCAAATGTTTTATTGTGTATTATGTTGACAATTTATGTAACCTACTATTATTATTTATTGTATTTATATCCTGCTTTATTCCAAAGCTGGTTACAATGTAAATATATATAAAATTCAAAAACTTACTTAACAATACAATAACATAAAACCATTATATATAAATTCTAACATTTCGCTGCTATACTATATACTGTCATTTGAATATTTTTAGTACTGTAGTTGTCTATTACCTCTGTTCAACTTATTCTTGCAGTACACAGCCTTGGGTGAAAAGTAAATCCTAATAAATAAATAAAATATCTATACATGATATAATTAATGCCACTAATTTTTAGAATTTGTTTGATATCATTATGTATGTTTTGGCTTTAGATAAGTCTTTTTTTCCATTCCAGTGAGGTCATACTCCTCTGTTTCTATATCTCTGCCACCTATTCCAGAAATAATTATTTATATTTATTACAAACTTGATATACCGCCTTTCAGTGTAAAAGCATTATGGTGTCATAAACATCCCATTATGATATTCTGAACATGGATTTGCTGGGAGGGGAAAAGAAACATTTTTAAACACAGTCTGGGGAAAAAACTTCTTGGAAACTGGGGGAAAAAACCCCAACAGGGTTATGTGTAAAGTTTGCATGGTTTATGCAGTCTGTACCAGTTCTTTGCTTTTATTAGTTAGCGTTCTGCAAATGTTTATATTAAAACCGGGGAATTTTAACAGAGAAAATGGAGCATAGAAGGACCTGGATGGACAGCTCAGTTACTGTAGCCTCACACTGAGAAGCTGTGTTGTGTTTATAGCGAGGGTGTAGTACATTCACACGCTCTCTCTTGGTTTCTGATACATTTGCAGTATACTTCTTTTTCTGGATAGCATCAGGACACTATTTTATTTCCTCTGCATACACAGAACCACCCCCGTGCTTTCCTGTTTAGGAAGTCTCAGATTTTAAGCAGATTAGCTCTGCATGTTTCCTGCTAAAACAGCTGTGGGGACCTGATTAAAAAAAAAACAACCAACCTCATTAGAGAGGAAAGCGGAATGCAACAGCACACAAGATTTCCTCGAAATGCTAGTCAGTGCTTCGAAAGCAGGACAGATCCAGGCCGTAAGGCACACAGGGCCCTGTTTACTAAGGTGCGTTAGTGTTTTTAGCGTGCCTACACTTAGCGCATGCGCTAACCATGTAGGCGCCTATAGGGATATTGTAGGTACGTACATGGTTAAAGCGCATTAAAAATGTTAATGCGCCTATCAGGGGCGTAGCCAGACTTCGGCGGGAGTGGGGTCCAGAGCCCGAGGTGAGGGGGCACATTTTAGCCCCTCCCCCACTGCCACCACCAACTTTGCCCCTCCCTGCCGACGACCCTCTCGACCCCCCCTCCCGCTGCCAACCCGCCGTCGCCTACTTTTGCTGGCGGGGGACCCCAACCCCCGCCAGCCGAGGTCGTCTTCTTCCCGCAAAAAGCTTCCTTCTGTTTCTGACGTACGTGCAGGACGTCAGAAACAGAAGGAAGCCTTTTGCGGGAAGAAGAGGACCTCGGCTGGTGGAAGTTGGGGACCCCCGCCAGCAAAGGTAGGCGACGGCGGGAGGGGGGGTCGAGAGGGTCGTCGGAAGGGGGGTCCAGGGCCAAATCTACGGGGGGGGGGGCCCAGGCCCCCTGGCCCCACGTAGCTACGCCACTGGTGCCTATAACGCTGCTTAGTAAACAGGTCCCTTAACCTTTGCCTGCCGCACAGAAAGCTTGTGGATTTCTCTTTATTCTTTGCCTATGCACTTTATGAGAAAGAGTATCCAAGTATCAACTTTTATTTAATGCTGGGTCATATAGGGGTCCTTTTACTAAGCTGCATAGGCGCCTACGTGCGTTCTAGGTGCGTCAGTTTTGAACTACTGCCTGGCTACCCTGTGGCCCGGAAGGTAATTTCATTTTTTACATGCGGAAGTTTTCCAAAGCGCAGCACTAACCAGGCGGTAATTGGCATTGTATGCGCGTTGACCATTACCGTCTGCTTAATGCATGAGACCTTACCTCTAGGTCAAAGGGTGCCGTTTTTAATTTTGCTGCAAGTCCATTTTTTCGGCCAAAAAAAAGGCCTTTCTTGCACGTGTCTTTTCATGTATGGTGTACAGCGCTGCGTATGCCTTGTAGCGCTACAGAAGTGATAAGTAGTAGTAGTAGTAGGTGCACTGAAAAATGGACCTGTACGCCTCCAATACATGCGTCTATACCAGCGCAGGCCATTTTTCGACGCGCCTTAGTAAAAGGACCTCACAGCTGGCAATGCTGTGCTGAAGATTGGGCATGGCACCGAGAACTGGATGACCGTGGTTTCACTCTCATAATCACCACTTGCAGTATGACCCTGAGTAACTTGTCTTTGTGCAGAGTTAGACTGCAGGCTCTTTAGGGTAAGGACATTTTGACTAGAAGATTTAAGGGGCCCCCTTACTCTTGCTAAATCTGCGTGGTTAGCACCTACCGCTAAACCAGCTATATCGCACAACTTATCCAGTTAGGCACAGATATTCAGTGCCAGACCAGATAAGATTAGTGGTTAAACTGGACTGCATGAATAGCAGTCCTATCATTGACTACTATAACTTAACCGGTCAGCTGCTGAATATTGGCTTAATTGGGTAAGTATTTACGGGTTTAAAAAATATCGGCTATTCAATGCGGGTTGCCGAAAATGGCCCTCACTGAATATCTTGGTTTAACTCTGGTGGCGTCGCCGGCTGAATATCGGGCCTGAAATAACTATCCCTGGTGGATGCAGTTAAGGAAATATGATGTCATGTTCGCGGTTACAAGAATTTACTGAACATAAATTTTTCTAGTGGGTTATTGAGAATGCTTATGGATGTTACAGCAGCTTTCTTAGGGGCTCTTTTACTAAAGCTTAGCGAGCGCTAATGGAATTAGTGAGCGCTAAATGCTAGGAAGCCCATAGGTATAAAATGGGCATCATAGCATTTAGGGATCCTTTTACTAAGCTGCGAAAGCGCTTACACGTGCCCAACGCAGGTCATTTCCGAGTTACCGCCTGGCTACCGTATGGCCTGGGCGGCAATTTCAGTTTTGACACGCATCAGAAAATATTTTTAATTTTCTGGTGCGCCGATGGTAATCGGCATTTGGACGCACGTTGACCATTACCGCCTGGTTAACGTTTGAGACCTTACCACTAAGTCAAATGGCTGGCGGTAAGGTTTCAGACCCAAAATGGACGTGCGCCAATTTTCATTTTGCCGCACATCCATTTTGGGCCCCCCCCCCAAAGGCATTTTTTACAGGTGCGCTGAAAAATGATCCTGCACGCGGCCAAAACACGCGCCTACACTACCGCAGGCCATTCTTCAGCGCACCTTAGTAAAAAGAGGTCTAATTCCATTAGCTCATGCCAAGCTTTAGGAAAAGGACCCCTCAGTCTTGATTGCAGCCATCATTGAAGAACATCCTATAAGTTGTTTTTTTTTACTTTTGATTAATATTGTGTGAAAGATTTTGCATTGTTTAATATTTGCACTATTGACTATTACACAGCTGTAAATTTTATAAGTTGGACAGATGAAGAGATAGGTGGGGAAGGCCATAATTTATTGGTGGTTATCAGTGATGTTCCTAGGGTGGCTGACACCCGGGGCAGATCACCGATGCGCCCCCCCCCTCCCCGGGTGCAGTGCGACCCCCCCAATCCCCTGCAGAAGAACACCCCCTCCCCCCTGGCAAAAGGACAACCCCCCGGGTGCATTTTTATCTGCTGGGGGGGGGGGGGGTCCGCGCGCCTGTCGGCTTCGCTCGTTCCATGCTTCTTCTGCCCCGGAACAGGAAGTAACCTGTTCCGGGGCAGAGAAAGCACGAAACGAGCGGAGCCGAAAGGCGCGCGGCACCCCCCCCCCAGCGGCGTGCACCCGGGGCGGAGTGCCCCCACCGCCCCCCCCTTGGAACGCCACTGGTGGTTATTATAATTCTAGATTCCCACTGTTAATGGTCCTTCTCAATTATAGATTTATATCAAATTGTTTTTTATATGTTATTTTTTGTATGTGAATACGTATATTCAGTGTCACCTCTTTTGTGAATAGCAGCACTGAATATACATGACCATGGATGGCTTTTAAAATAAATGCTGACCCCCTTAGTTTCTAAAAATATGAAATACCCTAGAAAGCAGGAAAATGGTCTTATCTGTTCTGAAACTTGAATTTTTCAAATGATATCTTGGACCGATGGGAATTAATCAGATTTCAGTGAAATGAATTCATGAATAGAAACCAAGTTTCAGTTAAATGAATTTAGGAGTAAAACTAGGGTTACCATATGTCCGGATTTACCCGGACATGTCCTCTTTTTGAGGACATGTCCGGGCAACCGGGCGGGTTTTGCCAATCAAACAGGCAGGCTGGTGGACGGGCCATCCCATAGAAATCCAGACAAACGGGCAGATTGCTAGCCTCCCCTCCCCTTAGTTACTACTGCCCTGGTGGTCTAGTGACCTCTTCCGCCTTCGGGGCAGGAAAGAGCCCCCTCTTTCCTGCCCGGAGCGCTGCCCTGCATGCTTCCTTCCTGTTGCTGATCTCGGCGCCAATTCAAAATGGCCACCGAGAGTTGAAGTGACCTCGCGAGACTTCAACTCTCGGCAGTCATTTTGAATCAGCTCTTTCCTGCCCCGAAGAGGTCACTAGACCACCAGGGCAGTAGTATGGTAAGGGGAGGGGGTGATGGGGAGGGGGGGGTGATGGGGTGTGTTACAGATGGGAGGGGAAAATGTGACAGGGGCAGAGCGAGGGTGTGAAAGGGGGTGGGGTGGATGTGAAAGGGGCAGGGTGTGTGGTGGGGGCTGGGCATGTGCCCTCCTTTTTGGGGGACAAAATATGGTAACCCTAAGTAAAACCAATAAGAGCTGATAGTTAATTCTGATGTAGAGGGCAAGTTTCAAAGCTCTTTACGTGGTTGTGTTTTCAACTCTTTGCACTTTCTCCAGGATTCTATATAGTGTGCCTACAGATCTGCATCGAAATTGGCATGGATACTATAACAATGCATGTAAGTTAACAAGCTAATGAGTGCTGATGACAGCACTTAACAAGCAATAATGAGCACTAATTGGCACTGATTAGAATTTGCGAGCACAACTCACTAAGTGTATTCTGTAATAAAGTGAAATGAACTTCTAACACATGCAAGCATAGAGGGGCGTGGTTATGGGAGGGGAAATCAGTGTTTCGTGGGCAGGGCTGCTGAGAGACTGGGCTGGGCCCGGGGCAAGGCTGCACCCGGGGCCCCCGCCCCTGCTGCCACCACCGTTCCACCCCCAAGGTCGCCACCACCGAACCCCCCCCTCCATCCCCCCCAAGGTTGCTGCCGCCGCCGCTCCCCCTCCACCCCCCCAAGGTCTCTGCCACCACTCCCCCCCCTCCGTCCTCCACCGGGTCGGGTCCCCTGCATTGAAATTGCCGCGCCTCTCACCTCCGTGAAAGCAGCGCTGCAGGCAGCAGAATGCCTCCCTTCGGCCCTCCTTCCCTCCTTGTGTCCCGCCCTCGCGGACGAGGGCAGGAACACAGGGAGGGAAGGAGGCCAGAAGGGAGGCGATCTGCTGCCCTGCTGCCTGCAGCGCTGCTTTCAGGGAGGTGAGAGGCGCTGCGATTTCAATGCAGGGGCAGACAGTCGATGATGGAGGGCGGGTGGGACTGCGGCAGGGCCCGGAAAATTTTGTCCCCCCTGTCCCCCCCTCTTGGCGGCTATGTTCGTGGGTATTCTGAAATTTACAAGCGTAGTTATAGAATATGGCGCAGTGCGCCTAAATCTATGTGCAGAGATTTACGCCAGGTTTTCATTGGTATAAATGGATGTGTGTAGATTTAGGCGCTGCTATATCAACGAAACGTATTCTATATACTGTGCCTAAAGCTATGCGCTTACAGAATATGCTTAGTCAGCACTGATTTCTGCGCTGATTTGTTAGGCACCATATAGAGACTTTCCCCCTTTATGTAGAAAAGCTGTACTTCCTCTTTGAAACCTGATGCAAAGTCCGTGGATATGAGGTATCTCCATGGCAGGCAATCTGAAAATTTTCCTCTAAATACACAGGCAATGCTTAAATTAGGGGTCCTTTTACTAGGTGCACTGAAAAATGGCCTGCGCTAGTGTAGGCGCACGTTTTGAACGCGCGCAGATCCATTTTTCAGCGGGCCCGCAAAAAAGGCCATTTTGTTTGCCAAAAATGGATGTGCATCAAAATAAAAATCGGCGCGCATCTATTTTGGGTCTGAGACTTTCCCGCCACCCATTCACTTAGTGGTAAGGTCTCGCGCGTTTTAACCGGGTGGTAATTGTCAGTGTACATACCATACCGATTACCGCTCGGTTAGTGCCGTGCGCCGGAAAATAAAATATATTTTCCGGCGTGCATAGTGGACGCATGTAAAAAAATTAAATTACCGCCCAGGTCACGTGGTAGTTCCGAATTGGCGCGCGTTGGGCGTGTGTAGGCGCCTACGCGGCTTAGTAAAAGGGCCCCTTAATCTCGACCTACATACTTCCTCTTTTTCTTACACCAAGCAAGTCCAGCAATGAGCATGTGGTTGTCTGGGATGTGCTTGTATGCACGATTCTACTATAGCTAAAAGAGGGAGATGTTAAAGTGATTTCAAGCCATGCATGGGATGCCTGGCACTTTACCTTCAGAAAAATCTTGGTTTTGCCAATTTGCCAGTCATCATCTCGACCCAGCACAGCTTCAGCTATCCGCTGACACGTTCCCCGCAGGTCTTCCTAGAAGAGAGAGAGAAAGGCAGGCATGATTTAAAACCTGCAAAACATTCAACTAGAGAGGGGGGACGTGGCAAGATGGCGGTGTGATCCAGACGGTGTGTGAAACGCTGTGCTCTTGCTGGATGTTTTTCTGCTAAAACCTTTTTTCCTTCAAAGATGCCCCACACAAAGAGGAAAGGGACTGTGAGGTTTGTTCCCCCGCCTACCTCAACTTCGTCCCCAATCCAGCAGAGTCTGGATCGTTTCCCTCGCTGGAGCCTCCCCAAGCGAGGTAAGGGTGGTGATTCCCGCTGCGGAGGAAATCAGAGGAGCGGAACCTCTGCTGGGACAAGAAACATCTTCATCTCCCCCCTCAGCTTCCAACATTCCCCCGTGTCCGGCGTTAGCTGCTTCGCTGGGAGACAGCCTACACGTTTCCGGAAGTGTAGAGTGTGAGCTCTCTGGCGAGCAGTGGCGTAGCCAGTATGGGGTCACGGGGATCTGGGCTCCCATAGATTTGCCCCTGGACCCCCCTGCCGACGACCCTTTCGACCCCCCCTCCCGCCGCCAACCCGCCATCGCCTACCTTTGCTGGCGGGGGACCCCAACCCCTGCCAACCGCGGTCCTCTTCTTCGTAATCCCGAGCAGGGCTTCATTCTAGTCTGACGTCCTGCATATTGTACGTGCAGGACGTCAGACTAGAACGATGCCTTGCGCGGGATTGGTAAGAAGAGGACCTCGGCTCGGCTGGCGGGGGTTGGGGTCCCCGTCAGCAAAGTAGGCGACGGCGGGTTGGCGGCGGGAGAAGGGGATCGAGAGGGTCGTCAGCAGGGGAAGGGTCAAAGTTGGTGGCAGGGGGTTTGGCAATGATGGGGGGGTGGGGGGGAGGGTAAAATGTGCCCCCTCGGGCTCTGGACCCCCTCCCACCGAAGTCTGGCTACGCCCCTGCTGGCGAGGGTCCCGCGTCGCAGCAAGGGAGCCTGGAGAGTGAGGCCCGAGGGTTAACTGGAGCCTCAGAAACATCAACGGAGGTAAATCTCGGAAAGATCTGGTTAATGCTCAACAAGATGGACTCTACTCTTCAGAAATCCTCAGGTGAGGTATCTGCTTTGCATCTTAAATTTCAGGATCTGGTTAACACAGTTGAATCGGTGAAGGAAGATCTTTCCACCCGGGTTAAACAAATCCAAAATGAAGTGAAACATCTTCAAGACTTTAACTTTACTAAGGTGAAAGATAAATTGGCTCTCCATAAAAAGACTGAGCAGATAGAGAATTTTAACAGGCGTTTGAATCTCCGCCTCTTGAACTTCCCTAAAGTTCCTGGGACTTTGCCTTTGGATTTATTTAGAAGATATTTGCTTGAAAACTTGAAAATTCCACAGCACGCTAGTCCTCCAAGATTTATTATTTGCCTAAGAGTCCAAGAAAGAATGAAGGAGAAGCTAGAGGTGGGGAGGACATAAATATTGATGTGAATAATATATCTGCCATTTTGGAGCAATCTGTAGAAAATGTTACGGAGACAGCCATGCTCTTAGTGGCTTTTGTGTTTGAACAAGATCTTAATGCTATCTTACTGTACACCGCCTTGAGTGAATTCCTTCAAAAAGGCGGTAAATAAATCCTAATAAATAAATAAATAAAATCTTAAGACTTTACTTTAAACGTTCAAAAGAACTTTTTGGAGGAGGGAAAATTTGGATTTATCTGGTTGTTACCAAACTGACGCAAGAACGGAGAAAAAAGTTTTTGGCTATGAAACAGGAAATATTGAAACTCGGGGGAACTTTTTTCCTTGCCTACCCAAGTACATGTTTGATTCGATTTGGAGAGACGAAGTATATATTTAATGCACCTGAGCAATTAAAAGCTTTTCTTGATTTAAAAAAGTTAAAATAATGTTGGAAATTGTAATATAGATGAGGTTTCGCACGTAGCCTTTAATAGATTTGAAGTTGCCTATGATAAATCTCCTATGATTTGGCCACGCTTCCCAGTTTTAAGTGGTCTAAGAAAGCTGACTTTAATTTTGTGATATGAGGTTTCCTTCATTTGCATGTTAGCTTCTGCTGTGTTTCTGTTTAACAAGTGTGTATGGCTTGTAAAAAGTGCTGTAAAATAATTATAAATAAATAAAAAAGAAAAAAAACATTCAACTAGAGAGGAAGAAACCTGCTGACAGTTCATCTCTGATATGTTGATGGCTAGATGTACTAAGCATTTTTCCCATTGTCACCAAAATGGAACATTTCAAAAGCAATTTAGGGGGGAGAAATTATCGATGTGGTCTACCATTAAGATATGTTTTTCGTAAAATAGCCCACACATTGGTAACTAATGCTCCTTACCTGGGTCCCGACTTCTCCAGGTAAATGTTTGTCTGAAAAATGTCTACTTTTAATGCAGCTAACGGTAAGCACAGGGAACCGTCTTCCCGAACCCATACATCTAGCTCCATCTCTACCTGTCTTCAAATCTATGCTGAAAGCTCACCTTTTCACTACTGCCTTTGGCTCCTAACCCCTACTCATTTGCCCCTGTTCCTCTTTAACCTGTAATTTCCTTGCCCGTAATGTCTTGTCTGTTTGTGTTACCTAGATTGTAAGCTCTTTGAGCAGGGACTCTCTATATGTCAATTGTACAGCGCTGCGTGCGTCTGGTAGCGCTATATAAATGCTATTAGTAGTAGTAGTAGGTTCCACAAGCTTTGTGCTTTTAGGTGCATTAGGAGATGGTGTTCATAAGATATTTTCTGGTCGAGGGAGGGGAATAATGTGGCGATTACGTTTTCAAAGCTATGTGCATTATTTTCCGTGTTGGAACCGGTGCAAATACCCTTAAGTACTTTGAACCTGCAGCAATTGTAAAAGGAAAAACTCTTCAGTATATAGGGCTCCCTAACAGTTTGAGTTACTAATGTGTGCTGCCATATTAACCACAGGTCCTATTTTGTGTAACAGGGACCCTACTACTACTACTATTTAGCATTTCTATAGCGCTACAAGGCATACGCAGCGCTGCACAAACATAGAAGAAAGACAGTCCCTGCTCAAAGAGCTATGTAATAAAAGTAAGCCAAGTATAGGACAATCAAGCCATTGTGACATCACTGATGAGGTTGGCTCTTATTGGTGGCCTGAGGCATTATGACATCACAATATTAGCTCTGGTTACAAGAGACTACTACTATTACTATTTATCACTTCTATAGCGCTACAAGGCATACGCAGTGCTGCACAAACATAGAAGAAAGACAGTCCCTGCTCAAAGAGCTTACAATCTAATAGACCCAAGATCTAATAAGTACAGTGTTAGTGAGAATTAACGAAGTAGAGTAGATTAGCAACTCTACCTGTGTCTCAGGAGGTCCTTTTACTAAAGCTTAGCTCGAGTTACCTGCAGCAGGGCCCATAGGAATAAAACGGGCCCTGCTGCAGATAAGCTTTAGTAAAAGACCCCCTCGTTGAACTGTTCCTCCCTTCTGTTGTGGTGTTCTGTCCTCTGACAGCCTCGCACTACTTTATAATGTGATCCTAAAATGTGTTTAATGCCTTTACTGTTATTCTCATTTCTAAGGACTTTCATTGCTGCAGTTCTCATCGCAAAGATACGTGAGCAATGCATTGTGTGTAATGTAGTTCACAGGCGATGCAGCCACACTTGCCTATCTGTGTAAGAACCGTACTATTGGTGGTGCTGTTGCCTAGACTTCCTCTCTTTCTCAGCCAAGCTTGGCTCCTTTGTCTACCTGCTATCGTTTCCTGGTCATTCTTACTATCTCTGTACTGAGAGGTCAGCCAGGTATGTCCTTTCCCTCCAATCGAGGGCTGTCCTCTAGGGCCACCCCTTGCTACCCGATGGCAGGCTCTGTCCCCATTGGTCCTCCTTCTCCTCCCTGGGTCTGTGTGAGCCTTCTTGACCTCCCTGTCTCTCTGGCAAGGTTGCCAGGTGGGCGGTTTTACCGCCCAATTGGGTGGGTTTTCGCCAGCGGCGGTGGAAAAATTTTGCCGGCCGCGGGATGTGGTTTTTTGGGCGTTTTTCCCGTTGCCGCTGTGCGAGTTCGGCGGTTTTTTCCGGGGCTTCTATTGGTCCAATTCGGTCCAATAGAAGCTTTTCTGGGGCTTCTATTGGTCCAAATTGGACCAATAGAAGCCTTTCAGGGGCGGGGCTGACATCAGGGATGATGTAGGAGCAGGGCTAGTGACGTGGGAGGCGGGGTTAGGTGACGCGGAAGACGGGGATTGGCTACGGGCGGGTTTACGGCTGTTTCGGGCTGGGAAAATTTTTCCCAGCTGGCAACCCTGCTCTCTGGCCATGAGGCATTCTCCATCTTGCTTCAGACCAGCACTTGTCCTGCTCCCAACTCCCTGGAACGAACTTGGTTTTTTACCTTGAAAATATCTTCCAAATGAGATATCGCACACTCCAGTCATACCCAGCTCTGAGCTACTTCTATCTGTTGAACTATTTCTCACCTCTGCAATAAAGCTGCCTCTCCTCAGATTTCTACCTCCAACCACTGCTACAGCTCTCAGAAACAGCTCTCAGAATTACGGAGTCTCTGTGCCCTGGGGCAACACTTCTGAACATCTGACTGTGAGTCAATTATCTGTATTTATTCAATAATAAAGGAACCATTCAGAAAATAATAAAGAGACTTCAGGTGTGTCTGGTGTGCCAAGGTTATACTCCAAGATATCAAGACTTTATAGTTAACAAGTCTTGAGAGTCTTGACGTGTGGTGCTGAATTTTCATTTTTGTCTTAACACAAAAGGGGTTATTTTAGACGCTCCTCCATGTGTAAACAACGCATTTAAATTCAGTGATTTTAGAAAGCCACTGTTGACACGTGGAGAGCTCCACCATGTATGGAGGAGATGTGGTTTGGGTGTGCCATGGCTGGAACACAGATCGACACGGGAATTCCCCATTTTGCAAAGGGAGAAAAATGTGTCAGGCTACTGGCAGCGAACGATGCCTTTGCATCTTCCCCAGTCTCAGGTGAGCAAAGGACCCGACTTGCAGAGCACTGCCATTGAGCTACTGGTCCAGCCCGTTAATATGATTCCTATTCTACAATGCAGTCTTGGGTGTCAACTTTTTATTTCCCACGACTGGGCCCTGTCCAACGATGATCCCAAAATTAATCTCCATCAGATTTTACAGCAGCTCAAAAACACGCACACATTTTTAAAAAACTGATCATTTTTGCCAGGGCTTTACACAAGGGATTAAGAGAAAAATTCTCCCTAATCCCCCATCATATATGTCTTGCTCCAAAGTGAAACCAAATTAAAATTGTGGCCTCACACTACTTAGGGATGTAGTTATCAATGTGGGCTACCATTAAGACATGTTATTCTATCACTAACTTGTGCTAATTTAGCACAGGTTCCACTTTGTGCAATGAGACCCAGTTACCAATAACTGAGGTTAGCAGTAAAATAATATGTCTTAACGGTAGACCACATTGATAACTTCCACCCTCCCCTTAGTTAAAGAAAAAATAAATGTCTCTAGGAATGAAAATCACTACTATATGTAGCAAAAGGCAGTGACATTCCTACGCTGCCACCCGCAGCAGATCGCCGCTGTGCATCTCCCCAGCGCAACACCCTCCCTCGGCATATCACCTCCACCCCACCCTCCCGGCACATTACCTCCTGGGGGTGCAGGGAGCAGTCACATGGCTGTCAGCTCCATTATTTCCCTGCTCCGGAACAGGAAGTAACGTCAGAGGGAGCAGGGAACTGGCAGAGCCGACAGCTGTCACTGGGTAAATCTCTCTTATCTGCATCCTTCTCCTCCACCGCTAACTCCAGACTCCGTTCCTTTTATCTTGCTGCACCAATGTCTGTATTATACCTGTTTGTATGCAGGTTTCACTCCAGGCATGAGTACACGATAGCGATCCACAAACTCCACAAAAGTGTAACGGATGGGATAACCAGCTCTTCGGATCCGAATTGTCTCCATCATCCCCGAGTATCTCAGCTGGCGGACACACAGCTCCCTATCAAATAGCTAAATAGGAAAAACACACAGACGAGGAGAACTAGTGAAGAAATGGTGCCTGATCAGCAGAAAAGGAAAACCATTGTAGCTAATCAAGGAAAACAAACAACCAAAAAATGATTCCGATCATGAAGCTATCAGAGCGAAATCTCCACAGTAACCACCTTCAAGGAAGAATACAATTCCAACCAATCATCAAAATACAATCTAATAAGACAGAAATTTGAATGAGAAAGAAACAACTGTTTATGGAACATCTTTGAAATTAAATCAGGAGCTTAGAGCATGAGGCTGAAACTTGATTGTATTTGAACAAGAGCAGTACCAGAAAAGGAAATAAAACCCATTCAGTGCTATCGTCCTTACTGGTTCTTCAGCAACGTATTAAAATGTTTGTTAGCTCATCTTTTTACAGTTAATAAATGAATTCTCTCTTTCTGTAGTGCATGAAGTCAGAGACAGGAAAAAGCTTGCAAATCATTCAGTGAAGTTATAACTTACTCTGACCTTCCGAAACCTGTAAAAGCTTTACAACAAAATACACCCTGAAAGATTCCACCAGCCTTTCGCTTCCTGCCATTCCATTTCCTACTACTATCAACATGTTCTTGGTCTGCTGATGTCTGGTGGAGAAAATGAACACACTGGCTTTCATTCACTCTGCATGTCCAGCAAATCAAATTTTAACACAGCCCTAAGTTGAAAACAACATTTGCTAACTTCTATTCTCTCACCTTCAGAAACCAGTTCAAACTAACTTAGGGTGTCTTTTACAAAAGCGCGCTTGCGTTTTTTGCACGCATTAAAAATTCACGTGCACTAAATGCTAAGATGCCCATAGGAATGTAATGGGCATCTTAGTGTTTAGCGCAAGTTAATTTTAGTGTGCACTAAAAACGCTAGCGTGCCTTTGTAAAAGGGGCCCTTAGACACTGTGTTAAGCTTTTGTTTAAGTTATAAAAGCAGTTAGCTCAGCGGGGTTTAAAAAAAGGTTTAGATGGCTTCCTAAAGGAAAAGTCCATAAACCATTATTAAAATGGATGAGGAAAACCCACTCCTTATTTCTGGGATAAGCAGCATAAAATGTATTGTACTGTTTTGGGATCTTGCCAGGTACTTGTGACCTGGATTGGCCACTGTTGGAGACAGGATGCTGGGCTTGATGGACCTTCAGTCTGTCCCAGTATGGTAACACTTATGTACTAACATACAATTCCACAAGTACTAAAGCATGCAACTTAACTAACCCTCAAACAGCAGTTCAGTTCTTGGCATTAATGCATCTGCGTTACATTTTCTACTTTTTTCCAAACATACTTTTCACTCTGCTAATAGGTGATCAGCCATTCTGCGCACTTTTTTTTCACAAATCTTATTACATTTTCAAAGTGACAAAAATGGCAGTTGTTAAACATACTATTACTACAAATCATTTCTATTGCGCTACCAGTCGTACGCAGCGCTTCACAATTGAACATGAAGAAAAGACAGTCTCTGTTCAAAAGAGCTTACAATCTAAATCAGGACAGACAGACAGGACAAATAAGGGATAAGGGTAGGACATATAAAGGTAGGCAATATAAAACATTGTTTTATATTGCCATTTTGAACACTTTTTAAAATCACTTTGCTTCATTAGGGTGGATTTTGGGTTAACACTCCTGCAAGCTACTTTATCCCCCAAATCCTGTATAGGTTGCTCAAAGTTAGGCTCTTAGGGGCTCTTTTACTAAGTCGTGTAGATGCATATGTGCATCCTAAGTGCATCAATTTTGAGGTACCGCATGGCCTGGGCGGTAATTTCATTTTCTACGTGTGCCCACTACATGCCCCAGAAAATTTCTGGCATGCGGTGCTAACTGGGCAGTAATCAGCACTGTACGCGCGCTGACGATTACCACCCGGTTAACACGCGAGACTTTACCGCTAGGTCAAGGGGTAACGGTAAGGTCTTAGGCCCAAAATGGACGCCCACTAATTTTTATTTTGCCGCACGTCCATTTTTGGCAAAAAAAGGCCTTATTTGCAGGTGCGCTAAAAAATGGACCTGTGTGCGTCCAATACACACAGCTACACCAGCTCAGGCCACTTTTCTGTGCATCTTTGTAAATGGATTCCTTAATTTTGGGCGCAGATCGCAAATGCTCATGTAAAGTAATTGACTAAACTGTCACTAATTGGTATTAACAAGCATTTAATTGACAGTCATTAGGAGTTACACGCAGATCTGCCCTACGCCCTATTCTATAACAGGTGCACCTGCTTTTCACAGCGCACAACTCCAAAGGGGGTGTGGCCAAGGGAGGGGCATGGGCAGGTCAGGGACATTCCCAGAATTTCAGTGCAGTGTTAAGAGAATACAGCCTCTACAAAATTCACGATTAGCGCGGATCATCCTGGCGCCTAATTTTGGCTGATCTATACAGAATTCCCCCATCCCCCTTATTTTATAAAACTTGCCAAACATTGCATGCACAATTTAATTGAATAAGGTGCTAATTAGCACCAGTAATTGACTTTCTAACAAGCAACTATTGCCACTAATTAGATTTAATTGGCATTAATGAGCATAAACTTAGGTGCGAGATCCGTGCCTATATTTGATGCGCAAGTTGAAAAACGGGGCGCTGAAATGGGAGGGTCATGGGCAGAACAGAGACATTCCTAACATTTACGCTCATTGTTACAAGGTGAGGGGAGATACAGGCTTACGTTTGCACCACGTTTCAGTTGGTGCAAATGGTCATGCCTAAAGTTAGGCACGATTCCTGGGTATAAACACTATTCTATAAACCACGCCTAATTTTAAGTGCAGCTTATAGAATAGCGCTTTTTTTGGCGCCATATATAGAATTCACCTCTATATGTGTTATTCTCATAATAGACAGTGTAGGCATTTTGGAGAGGGGTTAATTCTATAAACAGCCACCAGTTGTAGGCAGCAAGAAGGTGTATTAATGGTGGTATATTACTACTACTATTAATCATTTCTACAGTGCTTCTAGACAGGGGCGTAGCCAGACAGCCAATTATGGGTGGGCCTCAGTCCAAAATGGATGGGCATGGAATTCAGCCCCTCCTGGACGCCCTCAACTGTGCTCTCCCCCTACCCTCAAACACAAAATATTAAATACCTGAGCTGGAAGGAGGGGAGGAGTGGCCTAGTGGTTAGGGTGGTGGACTTTGGTCCTGAGGAACTGAGTTCGATTCCCACTTCAGGCACAGGCAGCTCCTTGTGACTCTGGGCAAGTCACTTAACCCTCCATTGCCCCATGTAAGCCGCATTGAGCCTGCCATGAGTGGGAAAGTGCGGGGTACAAATGTAACAAAAATAAAATAAAAAATCCCCAAACTGCACCAGCTGAAGATTTCCTCCTCCTCGGGCAGCCAGTGCTCTTCCAAACAGCAGATGGCAGCACTTGACTTGAGCTGATGCTGCTGCCGGTAGCCCATACATGCTCAGTGCTTCCGTGCTCAGTGCTTCCGCCTGGTGAAAACTGAGCCTGTGCAGAGAGACCGGTGTGTGGTGCCAGCTGCCGTTTGGAAAAGCATTGACTGCCTGACAAGGAGGAAATTCTGGTGGAGTTTGAAGACTCCCACTAGCCACAGCAAGAGAGCCACAATTTTGGGTGGGCCTGAGTACAAATTGGGTGGGCCACAGCCCACCCCGGCCCACCTGTAGCTACGCCACTGCTACTAGATGTACGCAGCACTGTACACATTATATGCAGGTACTTTCTCTGTCCCTAGAGGGCTCACAATCTAAGTTTTGTACCTGGGGCAATGGAGGGTTAAGTGACTTGCCCAAGGTCACAAGGAGCCGCAGGGGGAAGCAAACCCAGGTTGCCAGGATCAAAGCCTGCTGCTCTAACCATTAGGCCACTCCTTCTCTCATTTACCTGTTTACGTGGGCCCCCTTTTGCACAGAATACTGACTAGCGGAAATACACAAACCACAGTTTGATGGTGTGTACTTTGCCGGCAGGCATGTGTATGAGCGGAGAGGGGGGGGGGGGCTTTGATGTTCTCATGCATATCTCCCGGTCTCTCACCTATCCACCCCCATCCATGCAGGTCTTTTTCTGCCGTCATCTACTATGCTACTATGTTACTATCACTGAAATGCTTTGATGTTTCACTTATATATACTGTCACCTACCAAACATTTGCTTATTTCCGATCTGAGGAAGAAGGGCAACCTTCGAAAGCTAATCAAGAAGTGTATTAAGTTATGTCCAATAAAAAAGGTATCATCTTATTTTCTTTTCCATGTTTTATTTCTATTGCAACAATGTTTTTTCTCCGTTTTTATGAGTTGTTTTTCCACTGTTACTTTTTTGGTGCTTTAATTGAAACCAGTGATTATAGGCTTTGATGAACGATCATCGATGTAGACCTTCTGTGGCAGTTGAGGTTCCATGTGTTTAAATTCTTTATAGATTGTAGTTGCTTCCTTCAATGCTCTGAACAAAATATTTTTCGATCTTTAACATTAGCACATGGTCATTAATTGGGAAAATGGAAAAGAAATCAGTCATTTTCCAGCTTCAGTACAAATGGTCTTAGCGGGCAAGGGTATCCTACTACTACTACTTATCATTTCTATAGTGCTACAAGGCATACGCAGCGCTGTACACCATATATGAAAAGAAAGTCCCTGCTCAAAGAGCTCACAATCTAAAAATGGAATGTTGCTAGTGGACTAGCAACATTCCATGTAGAATCTCAAATAGTAGCAACAGAATCTCAATAGTAGCAACATTCCATGTAGAATCTCAAGTAATAGCAACATTCCAGAATCTCAAATAGCAACAACATCCCATGTTCCATTGCACTAACCACTAGGCTACTCCTCCACTAGCAACATTCCATCTAGAAGCCTGCCCTTGCAGATCAGCAACGCGGCCACGCAGGCTTCTGTTTCTGTGAGTCTGATGTCCTGCACAGACTCACAGAAACAGAAGCCTGTGCGGCCGCATTGCTAATCTGCAAGGGCAGGCTTCTACATTACTATTACTTATCACTTCTATAGCGCTACAAGGCAAACACAGCACTGTACACCATACATGAAAAGACAGTCCCTGCTCAAAGAGCTCACAATCTAAATATGGAATGTTGCTAGTGGAATAGCAACATTCCATGTAGAATCTCAAGTAATAGCAACATTCCAGACTCTCAAATAGCAACAACATCCCATGTTCCACTGCACTAACCACTAGGCTACTCCTCCACTAGCAACATTCCATCTAGAAGCCTGCCCTTGCAGATCAGCAACGCGGCCGCGCAGGCTTCTGTTTCTGTGAGTCTGATGTCCTGCACAGACTCACAGAAACAGAAGCCTGTGCGGCCGCATTGCTAATCTGCAAGGGCAGGCTTCTACATTACTATTACTTATCACTTCTATAGCGCTACAAGGCAAACACAGCACTGTACACCATACATGAAAAGACAGTCCCTGCTCAAAGAGCTTACAATCTAAATAAGACAGGCAAACAGAACAATTAAGGGTAAGGGAATAAAGAGGTGAGGATAAAAGGACAGGGCAAGTGAGTGGTGGTTAGGAGTCAGAAGCAGTGGTAAAGAGGTGGGCTTTAAGTTTGGATTTGAAAACTAAGGCCACCCTTTACTGCAGTTTAGTAAAAGGACCCTGTATAAATTTGGTTTCTGTGTTTTTTTCCCCCCTTCCAAGAGTAGTAGAAAATGACGTCCTTCAAGGTGTACCGTTTCAAACCATGCCAGCAAACTGACCCGTGCTTGGCCAGTTTTCTTACGCTTCCTTTGATGCAAAACTTAAGATGAGATCTTTAAAACCAGGGCCTCTTATCAAGATTCCTTTCCAAATATATGAAGCAGCTGATTTACTAGTGACTGGCTATATCTGAAAACTCCTGAGAGAATTTTTTTCAAGACATAGGTGTCAATCCCACAATCTGTCTACTATATAAATGGGAAGAAGCAAACCACGGAAGAAGAAAATGGAGCCGTTGGTTAAAGGAGAGCTGACAACTCTGCCTTAAGTACCAGTAGCATTTAAAAAGATTTAAGGTCCTTCCCAACAAGCCCACCTGGGAAAAATGCCAAATACATACATGTGAGATCAGAGAACCCAAGAAAAAAAAACAACTCACCCGAACTGTGACATGTGAGCCCTTATAAACAACGGGGCTGATATTCAGACCGCAGGAATTAGCCAGGCTGACTTTCGCTATCAGCGCTGAACCTAGATATTCAATGCCGGACTGGCACTGAATATCCTGTCTATTTTGGCCAGTTTCGAGTTAAACTGGCCAAGTCAATATTCAGCACTGGCAGGTTACGTTTAAACTGGCCAATATTTCGCTGGAAACAAACATATCAGATCAGTGTAGATAAAACCAAAGCTATTTTTTTTTTATTTATATATTGATTATATCTGTCTGATTGTATGCGTACTGTAACATTCATTTTATTACTCTGATGTTTATGCTATCAGTTCATACTGTCATGGTTTATTATCATGGTGTTTTGTTTTATTATCATGTTGTTTTATTATCATGGTGTTCTGTCTTTTCAGCCTAGCTTTTGCTTTGATTTATAATTGTTTTTTAATTTGTTTTATTATATGTGTTTTTAATTGGTATATTATTGTTTTGTAGCCCCTGATGCAGCCCAGTTGGGCAAAACACGGCCTGCGTCGGGCTTTCTATTTTAGATCACCTATATTCCATTAAACTTTGGTTTTATTTACACTGATCTGCTTTGTTTGTTTCCATATTGGAGTTTGCTACCCTGCAGTTTTTTTGGACCTACTATTTCGCTGGCCTAACTTAGGGGTCCTTTTACAAAGGCACGCTGAAAACTGGCTTGCGGTAGTGGCTTGCGGTAGTGTAGGCGCACAGAATCATTTTTCAGCATCTGTAAAAAAAAAGGCCTCTTTTTTTCCCCGAAAATGGACATGTGGCAAAATCAAAATTGCCGTGAGTCCATTTTGGGTCTCCGACCTTACCGCCAGCCATAGACCTAGCGGTAAAGAATTTGGGCGGTAAGGACCTATGTGCGTCAGATGCCACTTGACGCGCGTACGCTATGCATGTCCGAAAATAAAAATTACTTTTCAGATGCGCGTAGCGGATGTGCGCCAAAAATGAAATCACCACAAGAGCCACGCAGTAGTTGGGCAGTTAGTCCATTTTGGCTTGCGTTGGGCACGTGTAGGCACCTACACGGCTTAGTAAAAGGGGCCCTTAGCCGGCAATGTGCTGAATATCAGTGGATAGCTGGTTACATCGCACGATCCGACTGGCTATTCACTAAGCGCTAGCCAACAATACTCAGCGGGAGATAACCGGCTATCTCCTGCTGAGTATTGCCTGATAGCTGGTTAAGTGCCATTTAACCAGCCAGAAGCCTTTCCTGGCCAGTTAAATGGTTTTAAATATTGAGGGGAATAACAGTTATAACAATAACAGTAATAATAATCTGGGATGCTAAGATTTTGTCTGATGTTAGTTTCTACATAAGTACGTAAGTATTGCCATACTGGGAAAGACCGAAGGTCCATCAAGCTCAGCACATCCTGTTTCCAAAAGTGGCCAGTCCAGGTCACAGGTACCCGGCAAGATCCCCAAAAAGTACAAAACATTTTATGCTGCTTATCCCATAAATAAGCTGTGGATTTTCCCTAAGTCCATTTTAATAATGGTTTATGGACTTTTCTTTTAGGAAGCTATCCAAACCTTTTTTAAACCCCGCTAAGCTAACTGCTTTTACTGCATTCTCTGGCAATGAATTCCAGAGTTTAATTACACACTGAGTGAAGAAAAATTCTCTCTGATTCATTTTAAATTTACTACTTTATAGCTTCATTGTGTGCCCCCTTAGTCTTAGTATTTTTGGAAAGTGTAATCAAGCGATTCACATCTACCCGTTCCATTCCAATAATTATTTTATAGACCTCTATCTTATCTCCCCTCAGCCGTCTCTTCTCCAAGCTGAAGAGCCCTAGCTGCTTTAGCCTTTCTTCATAGGGAAGTCGTCCCATTCCCCTTTATCATTTTCATTGCTCTTCTCTGTACCTTTTCTAATTCCACTATATCTTTTTTGAGATGCGGTGACCAGAATTGAACACAATATTCGAGGTGCGGTCGCACCATGGAGCGATACAAAGGCATTATAACATCCTCATTTTTGTTTTCCATTCCTTTCCTAATAATACCTAACATTCTATTTGCTTTCTTAGCCGCAGCAGCACACTGAGCAGAAGGTTTCAACGTATCATCGACGACGACAACTAGATCCCTTTCTTGGTCTGTGACTCCTAACGTGGAACCTTGCAAGACGTAGCTATAATTCGGGTTCCTCTTTCCCACATGCATCACTTTGCAGTTGCTCACGTTAAACGTCATCTGCCATTTAGGTGACCAGTCTCCCTTGAGATAGTCTAAATCCCTAGTTACTTACTGCACATGTATTATTCTGCTTCTTGAGGTTATTGTAATTTGTGTTATATTCTGTACATTATTATGTTTTATTCACTGTGGGGCCCTTTTACTAAGGCACGTATGCGCCTACACGTGTCCAACGTGCAGCAATTTGGAATTCCCGCCTGGCTACTACATGCCCCAGGCGGTAACTCCATTTTTTAATGTGCGTCCAATACGCGCGGCAGAAAATACATATATTTTTTTTACCGCGTGGCGCTAACTGGGCAGTAATCGACAGTGTACGCACGCCAATGATTACCGGTCAGTTAACGCACGAGTCCTTACTGCTAAGTCAGTAGGTGGCGGTAAGTTCTCAGGACCAAAATGGACACATACCAATTTTTATGTTGCTGCAAGTCCATTTTTGGCCAAAAAACCCCACCTTGTTTGCAGACGTCCAATACATGTGCCTACAACAGCGCAGGCCATTTTTCGGGTCACCTTCATAAAAGGACCCCTCTATTGTTTGTAAGCCACATTGAACTTGACTCTATTTTGGGCTAATGTGGGGTATAAATATCATGATTAATTAATTGTTAGCATCTAAATAGCTAATTAGTTTATGCGCAGATCTGCGATCCACACTCAAATTTCTGCACCCACCTTTGGACAACCTATACAGAATCCTGGAACCAGAAATTTGGAAGTTTCAGATTCCTTTTCTAAGGGTCTCATTACTGTTATTATTATTACTACTGTTATCATTGTTATCGTTGATATTCACTATTTGTGTTGGCGCAATACTGTTTGTAAGTGCTCAAACTGGTCATATTCTGGCTGAGTTTTTTTTTCTTGGCTTGTACTTTGCTCTCCTTTTGTGGGTTTTATAATCTTTAGATAGTTAATATCCAGTCACTCCCGATCTTACTTAAATCTTCACTATCCAGATTGTATTGGCCTCAAATATAAATCTACATATGCCTCCAACTTTTCCTTCATAGGCACTCAACTGTGGAATGCTTTACCCAAATTAGTAAAAACAACTCAGAACTATCTAAATTTCAGAAAATTATTGAAGTCCACCCTGTTCAAAAAGGCTTATTCTCCAGGCACAACATAATAAGATTTACTAATGGTTTAAAATATTTCATGGACACTAATACCTTATATTTTCTTCACTATCTTGTGTTAAACTGATACCAATCTGTTTATAATCTTACTGTTATACTGTATTATTGCACTTTTGTACCATAGCCCTACTACGGTTTTGTGTAAGCCACATTGAGCCTACAACTAGTGGGAAAATGTGGGGTATAAATGTATTAAATAATAATAATATTAGATTATAGATAACAAGAGAAAGCAGACGCTTACCATGGGCTTCTTGTACTCATTGGGCTTGATGCAGCGAACAAAAAAGGGCTGGCAGATACCGAGGGTCCTCATCAGCAGCTCCAGGGAGCGTTTGAACTGGCTGCTCAGCGTTGGAGAGCGCTTTCTGGTCTCAGCTCCCTACGAACAGGACAACCAAAGAGATCTGTTGTCAGGAAATGGAAGGATAATGACAACAATAGCAGTCTTCCTCTGTTACGGAGCAGGGACAGAGGGCTTGTGTCTCACTACCAGGTTGTCTCTTCCACATCTGGAGCAGCAGGGGTTAGAGGTGCTGCAGAGGCTGGGTTGCTGCCACTGGAGTGTACTGTAGGACAGCGCTTCTGAACGCACTCCTTGGGGCACAACCAAACAGCCGGGTTTACAGGATATCCACAATGAATATGCATGAGATAGATTTTCACGTACCGCCCTCTTGGCATGCGAATCTCTCTCATGCATATTCTTGAGCTGCATCTAATGAAGGATATATGAGATATAATAAGTCATAGTAACATAGTAAATGACAGCAGATAAAGACCTGTACGGTCCATCCACTCTGCCCAACAAGATAAACTCATTTTACATGGTATGTGATACTTTATACCCGAGTTTGATTTGTCCTTGCCATTCTCAGGGCACAGACCGAGAAGTCCGCCCAGCACTCTTCTTGTACTAAATGTTCTGAAGATTCTGGAATCCTAAAGAGTTACAAGATTCCGGAATCCCAATGAGTAGCAACATTCCATGTAGAACCTCAAAGAGTAACATAGTAACATAGCAAATGACGACAGATAAAGACCGTATGGTCCATCCAGTCTGCCCAACAAGATAAACTCATTTTACATGGCATGTGATACTTTATACCCGAGTTTGATTTGTCCTTGCCATTCTCAGGGCACAGACCGTAGAAATCTGCCCAGTACTGTTCTTGTACTAAGTTCTGAAGCTAACATCGAAGTCCCTTAAAATTTACACTCCAGCCCATCCCTATTTATTCAGTCACGATCAGGGCACAGACCGTAGAAGTCTGCCCAGCTCCCATTTTGTTTCCCAATTACCGTCGTCGCCACCCAATCTCCGCTAAGATTCCTTGGAACCACTCCTTCTAAGTCACATGCAACATGCTATTAATGTTGTCAGTGTATTAAAAACATGAGAGATAAAGAGTCAAGCTGTAAGATAAGCTTCTTTTAGAATGGAACGCAGCCAGTGTATGTATGAATATCCTTCCTTCAGAAGATAGAGGGTAATCGTATTTTAGTTTTAATAGTGGAGTGTGAATGTGGTTGAATGAGTATGAGTGTGTTTGATATAAATAGCATAGAGAAGCCGATCAGCTTTAAAATTTGGGAAAATTGTTTTCATAATGATAATTTTCAATAAAGTTGAATGAAAAAATAACGATTGTAGTTACTTGTAAGCAAGGGCGTAGCCAGATAGCAGATTTTGGGTGGGCCTAGGCAAGAAGTGGGTGGGCACCAAATGTTCTCTCCCCCACCCCCACATTAAAAAAATATCTCAGCTGGTGGGAAAATGCTTCTCTCCAGTCTCCACCTTGGTAGTCTGCAGCAGGCATGCGCTGAAAACTGAGCATGCGAAGGCGCCAGTATTGTGGAGAGCAGCATGTTCATTACCATGTGCTACTGTTGGATGAGCCTGAGCCCTAAGTGGGTGGGCCCTGGCCCACCTGGGATGCATATTCTTAGGGGATATCCTGAAAACCCGACTGGCTGGGTGTGCCCTGAGGACTGGATTGAGAGCCGCTGCTCTAGGAGAATGAGCCAGGAGCAATAAGATTCAAAGGGCTGGGGAAAAACTGTGTATTTTGGAGGAGGGGAGGAATATTTCTCTGGCCAAACATCTTTTATTCGGTTTCATTTCCTGAGTTGGAATGCAGCACTGCCACTGACTGTGCTGTGAATATCACAGTGAAAAAAGAGACAGGAACTATTACAAATTTTTAAAAATGAAGCTTCAGAACAGGGATTTATATATCTTGTGATTCATAAGCATCCAGAAAGGGGGCAAATTTCTGCATATTTGATCTGTGATTCATAGAATATAAAGGACCAGTTGGAGCCATACCCAGCTACAAGTGCAGAATGTGATGTTATAATGAAGATAATGTTCCCCAACACAAAAAAAGAAAAAGATCTTTATTAAAGTGAAGTTAAAAATCTGCTCTTATCATGCATTAGCTGCGAAAATTACCAAATGACAATTGTGTTAACCACTGGGGGCATGGCCAATCTGCCAACAGAGTTAACAAGGAGAAAAACATTTACCGCACTTTCATTGCATTGCATTTAACAAGGATGCACTTAGCGCCACCTAGTGAAATAGAGTGAAATGATCTGTGTTACCTGCTGTGGGAACAGTGCAGGGTAAGTTACCATATGCTAACTGCAAGGTGCAGCCTGTGCTCATTCTCTACCTCTTTCCATGCTTTGAACTTAGGAAGTAACTCAATAAGGGGTCCTTTTACTAAGCATCGGTAAAAGGGGGCTCATGGCCGTGCGGTAAGTGAACCAATTACCACGCGGTCATTTTAGGGGGAAGCGCTTACCACCTAGGGTTACCATATGTCCGGATTTACCCGGACATGTCCTCTTTTTGAGGACATGTCCGGGCAACTGGGCGGGTTTTGCCAATCTGCCCGTTTGTCCGGATTTCTGGACAAATGGGCGGGCTGGTGGGGCCGTCAGACTCAGAAACAGAACGAAGGAAGAAGAGGACCTCAGCTGGCGGGGGTTGGGGTCTCCCGCCAGCAAAGGTAGGCGATGGTGGGTTGGCGGCGGGGGAGGGGGGGGTCGAGAGGGTCATCAGCAGGGGGGGTACAGGGCCAAATCTACGGGGGCCCAGGCCCCCGTGGCCCCACGTAGCTGCACCCCTGCTATAACCCACCTTGAGCTGCTACTGAAAAAAGGTGTGAGCAAAATCTAAATAAATATTCAGTGTTTTTTTTTCCTGTTCTCTCTTTTCGGTTACAACTATTCCGCTGATCAGATTTCACCTGCATACGTTTGCGACTGCTACCCTTCTAAAACTATGTAGGTGACTATCGCGCAACAACATGTATGTTACCATTCTGTAAGACTATGGACGAGACCACAGTTTAAGACTATGTGGGGCCCTTTTACTAAAACACTTAGGCACCCACGGGTGTACAACACGCGTCAAATTAGAACTACCGCCCGGTTACCGCATGCCCCCGGTGGTAATTCTAATTTCTACGCGCATCCGAAACGCGTGGCGGAAAATAATTTCTATTTTTTTTACCGCGTGGCGCTAACTGGGTGGTAATCAGCAGTGTACATGCGCTGATGATTACTGCCCGGTTAACCTGTGAGACCTTGCTGCTAAGTCAATGGGTGGCGGTAAGGCCTCAAGCCCAAAATGGACGCGTGATGATTTTCATTTTGCCACATGTCCATTTTCGGCAACCAAAAATAAAAGGGCCTTTTTTGCAGGTGCATTAACAAATGGACCTGCGTGAGTCCAATACACGCGTCTATACCAGCGCAGGCCATAATTCAGCACACCTTAGTAAAATGACCACTTAGTATGCTTACTTCACATGTGCTGACTTTCCCAGCAATGATGTATGGAAAGGCCCCAGTGGCGTAGCCCAGGGTGGGCCCAGGCCCACCCAGTTTCAGCACTCCTATGATGTGGCTGGCAGGGATTCCCAAGCCCCACCAGCTGAAATCTTCCAACAAGTGTATCTCTTGCATACTTTGTAAATAGCAGATCTTCACCTGCAGCAAACAGCGACTGATACCCTGTTTCCCCGAAAATAAGACAGTGTCTTATATTAATTTTTGCTCCCAAAGATGCGCTAGGTCTTATTTTCAGGGGATGTCTTATTTTCGGGGAAACACGGTAACATGATTGGATTATTGCAGTTCTTTACTCCAAGGCTTACCTCAATATCAGCTGCAGAGGCTACAAGCTGTTCAAAATACCCTACTACAGTAAAATGGCCACTGCAACTTTTAGCAGTAGCTTCCTAGAATTTCAGCGGCAGCAGGACAAGAAGTCAGCGTTAAGTAAATTAAGGGGAAGCCTTGATACAGCTTGGTGAAACATGAGTCGGCACAACAATCCCCCTACAACGAAAAAGAAGGAGACTGAGCAATACAGTGCACAGAATCTCCATTTACCTACCGTAAGATAAGTATAGCATTCTAAGTAAGCTTAGTCCTTAGGGTTCCTAATACCCCCTTCTCCCCCTTCCCCCCATGTACCTTCTGTTGGGACACTCACCCAATTTTAAAGATGTCAGGAGGCTGCCGAACGTCTGTGGGGAAGGGCAGCGGCGGTTTGACTTCAGCCTTTCCCTTCAATGTCCCGCCCTCGCGGAAACAGGAAATACCTCATCAGAGGAAGGCGGGACACTGACGGGAGAGACTGGACTCGAGCTGCCGCAGCGACTTAAAATAACACCTGAGCTTTAAACGCAGGGCGGCGTGTCCGGAACGGAATGGAAGGTAATATGTCGGGGAGTTGAGGGCGGGCTCAGCCGGGGGGCGGGAGGTGGAAGATACAATTTGGAGCTAGGTCTTACTTTCGGGGGAGGCCTTATATTTAGCAAATCAGCAAAACCTCTACTAGGTCTTATTTTCAGGGGATGTCTTATTTTCAGGGAAACAGGGTATATACTGCTAGCTCCAGCCCCACAGCCTTCCCTCTGACATATTCCCGCCTATGCGGAAACAGGAAGTTGCATCAGTGGGAAGGCTGTGGGATCGACATAAGCAAAGCGTAGTAGTTGCTGCTCGTTGCTGGTGAAAATCTGCTATTTAAAAGGTATGCGGGGGGGGGGGGGGGGGGGTGTTTGAGAGACCATATGGCATGCAGGCGAGAGAAGGAGAGACCAAATCACCTGTGGGATGGGGCGGGGCTCTTCTGCCCACTCATCTTGGGCCCAGGCCCACCCAAAATTGGGTGTCTGGCTACAGTAATGCCAGGCCCATCGTGAGGGAAGAGGAGACCAGAAGCAGAATAGGGTAATATAAAACACTTCTTGGAGGGAAGAGGGATGGGTGGAGGGGGGCTAGACTGGTCTGTTGACTCAACTGCAGAGCTATCTATGTACGACTATCTAGAAAACCCAGGTTCAGTACTCCAGTCTGCTTGGGGGAGTTCAGACTTGGGGCATGTTGTGGAAGGATTTCCGTGTGAGATGGGGAAAGTTGTGGGTCCCCTGGTCGTCATTCAACCGTGATATATCTACTGACTATCTAAGCAGCACACCTATGCCGGGTTCCAAAGGGAAACCTAATCTGTACCTGTCGGGCACAATTCTGTTGCTGTCATGGTTGGGACACGGATTACAAACATGATCTAATAGAAATCAACAATGAAATCAAACTCAGCTTGAACATCAAGAACTCATGGGCGAATGCATTTCAACTAAAACTCAACACAGAAAAAACACACAATCTCATCCTCTCATCCCAATACAACACGAACAAACCCACTAACATAAGCACCCCGGACTACACCCTTCCTGTTTTAGACAGCCTGAAAATTCTCGGAATCACAATAGACCGAAACCTCACGCTAGAAAGCCAAGCGAAATCTGTAGCAAAGAAAATGTTCCACTCAATGTGGAAACTCAAACGCATAAAACCTTTCTTCCCAAGGGAAATATTTCGCAACTTGGAACAAATCAATGGTACTGAGCCACCTAGACTACTGTAATGGAATCTATGCGGGATGCAAAGAAATAATCATAAAGAAACTGCAAACTGCTCAAAACACCGCAGCCAGGCTTATATTTGGTAAAACGAGATTCGAAAGCGCCAAACCCTTACGAGAAAAACTGCATTGGCTCCCAATCAAAGAACATATTGCGTTCAAAATCTGAACCCTGGTTCATAAAATCATCTACGGCAAAGCCCCGAGATACATGTTATACCTCATAGACCTACCAACTAGAAACACAAGATCAGCACGCTCATACCTTGACCTTCACCACCCAAGCTGCAAAGGACTCAAATACAAATCAACCTATGCATCCAGCTTCTCCTATATAAGCACGCAACTTTGGAACGCACTATCAAATACCGCAAAAACAACGTATGACCTACCAAACTTCCGGAAATCACTAAAGACCATCTTGTTCAAAAAGGCATGCCCTAACGATCCAACTTAAAGCCTGAATCCTGCAACACGTCGATACTAATACTTGAACTGGACATAACTTAACACTTCCTCCTTTCTATTCCCTTATGTGTCTGCCACACATGCACCTTATTATACCATAATATCATGTATTTGTCATACCGGAAAGGCGATCGCCTCACGGTACTATGTAAGCCACATTGAGCCTGCAAATAGGTGGGAAAATGTGGGATACAAATGCAATAAATAAATAAATAAATAACACAGGCTATGAATGAAGGCTTGAGGTGCAACAGTAGGGTCAGTTTTGGTTCAGCTGGAAGCACAGAAGGAGCAGGAAGATGCTACCAGGTGACAACTCTCCCACCCCCCCCCCCCCCATGGGTCTTCACCATGCTGCTTCCTGGTTATGTTTGTACAAGCAAGATGCAAGCTAATGTTTACCTTCTGCAGCGGTGTGGACGACTGGCCAAAAGCACTGCAGGGGTGGACAGAGAGAAACTAGTTGGACAGAAGGCAGAAAGACAGAAAGGAGAAAAAGCAAAAGAAGAAACATCATTGACAAGAGATTTTAAGGGTAGCTGTCTATTGCAGCTGTTTGCAAGGGTCTATTAGCATCCAGACTATTTCTGAAAGGCTAACACACAAGTCATGGAAAAACACACAGAGCAAGGGCCGTGCCAACACAGTAAGCGCGGTAAGCGCCGCAGGGGGGCGCCTGCCTTCAAGGGCGCCACGCTGTCGAGCTGTATTTAAAAAAAAAAAACCTTACTCCTCTGCTCCATCCCCAATTCCCTGGCGCTTTAAATTTACCTTGCTCCGCCTCTGACGTCTGCGCAGCGTCAGTGAAAGCGCTGCCTCCCTTCGCTCGTTTGTTCCCTCTGTGTCCCGCCCTCAAGGAAATGATGTCAGAAGAAGGCGGGACACAGAGGGAACGAACGAGCGAAGGGAAGGCTGGTGGAGAGACGTCAGACAGGCAGCGCTTTCACTGATGCTGCGCAGACGTCGGAGCCGGAGGTGGAGAGAGGTAAATTTAAAGCGCCGAGAAATCAGGGATGGAGTGGAGGAGGCTCAGGCCAAATCCAGCCATTTCCTCCATCGCGCCCCAGACGGCAGCTTGGGGGAGCAGCGCTCGGCTCTTTGGCACCGCCCAGCTCGTCACGTGCTTTGGAGCCAGGCAGGTCTGGGGGGGGGGAGGTGCACGCGCCAACTGATGGTCTGCAGGGGGGCGCCAGAGACCCTAGGCAGTAGGCACGGCCCTGCACAGTGCAAAACAGGAGGCTGGAAACAAAGCAATAAATCTGTCACTGACAGAAAGGAGATTTGTTTCTTAATTTAATAACAAAAGGATTTAGGACCCAGCTTCTGAGCTGCCTTAGATTTTGCCAGTAAAAAATATGTGTCAGAGACTTCTTGATCCCATAAGAATCAGCATTTATGCGAAAGGATGGCCATTTTGCCCCTGGAGGGAGAGTTGTTTACACACTCAAAGTAAACTAAAGTTGCTGCAGGATTTATCACAGGCCCACTGGGTACATCTGGTGAAAAACTGATGGAACCTTCTGGTACATCCCAAGAGGTCTGATTGAACAATCCTACTATCATTGAATAGGGTCCCTCAGCTAAGAAATGCTGAGGGGGAATGGAAGTGTTACTGTAATAAGGAGGAGAAAAAAAACTACCAGGCCGAAAACTAATCTAGCATAAAGAAATGCCAAGTTGGGCATAGAAGTCTGTCATCCAGGAGACAGAGGTTTCGTCTATAACCATCAAACAAATTCCTTTTACGGGCTTTTTCCTTTGAACTGCTAATTTAAAATGTAGATAGATGAAGGGAAAGACTCATAGAACAGGACCCTGGACATATAATCTATAGATATAAACTGTGAAATGGGATTAATAAATTTGTAAATTGTGTTTCTGCGTGGTTAATAACCTGTTCTGCAATATATCAATCAAGCAAGCCATCTTCCCACACACTTCAAGCTTCACCAATCTTATCTAATTCCTAGCGTGTAATCACACGCGTGTGCTTATGTGTTACCATAGCGACGTCGGCCTGGAAGATCTGCTTAATGAACTTGTTTTTGGAGGAATGAACAAGCTGGATGATGTCTCCATGAAGGGTGTCCCTGTTTTTCTCCAAGAACCCTGCAGGACAGAAGACACACAGAGGTGGCAATGTAGCACCAAGAGATAAGTACTGTCACAAAATGCCTAGCCACTCACCTGGAGCTCACCCTGTGACCACTTAGAGGGTCTATCCCCTGCAGAGCTCAGGTCTGCCTGCACCCGGGCATGCTCTCTACACTAGCACCCTCCTCCCACCGACTGGGTCCCAACCACCTCTGGGCGAGTCTCCCACTCTCAAGTTATCCCCAGTGATTTCTAGGTTACTGGGGCCACATTCCCAGTGGTCCCACAGTTCCTAGAAAGCACTCACAGACCCAACACACAAACCACCAGGATTCTTAGTCCAGACAAGCAGAGTCAATAAACGAAAAAATTATTGTCATAAAAATATTGAACAGTGAACTATAAAAAACAGATGGAAAATAACAGGTAACTGAACAAGGATCAATTATAAAACTATCTAAACATTTTATCACTACCTGGATAGTGCCTGGGAAGTACAGGAAATATAGCTGCTCACAGGTTACCAAATATAACTGCTCACAGGTTCTCAGTAAAGAGGTCTTTCTCTCTCTACTCTAGTCTCAAAAAACCCCAGTATTTCCAGACTGAATTTGAGCTCCTGGGCCAATCAGAGCCCAGAACATTTTTTAAAATTAGCTGGCCACAACACTATAGGTTACTTTCTCTTTGTGTTAAACTAAAGAAGGAATAGTCATTTTTCTGTAACAGCTTTAAACATAAAACATGCACCATCTGCTAGCCAAACCAGAAAAATACACTTTAAGAAATAATTAATACATGTTACTATGCATGTTACTATGTTACAGTTTACAGGCTTACAAACCCACTGTTTTGTCACAAGTATCAACTTTATGGGCCCGATATTTAGCCACAGCTGTTAGTGGTTAAGAAAACTACTGGTTGCCATAGTTAAAATAAAACCAGATATTCAGTGCTAGTACCCAACTGCTGGTCAGTGCTGAATATCCAATTTCGGTCAGTGGTGATATTCACACTGCTAACCGGATAAAGTTAGGACAGCAAAAGGCTCTTCTGTTAGCAGTGTGAGAATCATTGCTAACCAGCTAACCTCTGGCTCCTCCCAAGCTCCACCTATAGGCCACCTTGGTGCTGTCCAGATAGTGCGAGGCAGTCAGAGGGGATATTCAGCGGCACTGTCCAGTTATTTATTTATTTGGATCTATTCACCGTTTTTTTAAAGGAAATCCACTGAAGGTGATGTACAGCAAGAATAAGTCAAACATAATTACAGCAGTAAAAATATTCAAATAACAATACAAAATATGGCGTGGAGGGGCATAATTCAACGGGGCGCCCGAGTTTTCCTGAAGGCGTCCCTGCAGGATGGCCCCGTGAAGGGGTGGGGAAACCGCTATTATCGAAACAAGATGGGCATCCATCTTTTGTTTTGATAATACGGTCGGGGACGTCCAAATCTCAACATTTAGGTTGACCTTAGAGATGGTCGACCTTAGAGATAGTCGTCCCCGGTTTTCGGCCATAATGGATACCGAGGACGCCCATCTCAAAAACGACCAAATCCAAGCCATTTGGTCATGAGAGGAGCCAGCATTCATAGTGCACTGGTCCCCTTGACATGCCAGGACACCAACCGGGCACCCTAGGGGGCACTGCAGTAGAGAAGCCATACTGGGTCAGACCAATGGTCCATCTAGCCCAGTATCCTATTTTCCAAACTGTGGCCAAGCCAGGTCACAAGTACCTGGCAGAAACCCAAATCGTGGCAACATTCCATGTAGAATCTCAAAGAATAGCAAGATTCTGGAATCCTAAAGAGTGACAAGATTCCATGCAGAATCTCAAAGAGTAGCAACATTCCATGCAGAACCCCAAAGAATAGCAAGATTCTGGAATCCTAAAGAGTGACAAGATTCCATGCAGAATCTCAAAGAGTAGCAACATTCCACGCAGAACCCCAAAGAATAGAAAGATTCTGGAATTCTAAAGTGTGACACGGTTCCATGCAGAATCTCAAAGAGTAGCAAGATTACATTCTACAAATCCCAGGGCAAGCAGTTGCTTCCCATGTCTGCCTCAACAACAGACTATGGACTCTTCCTCCAGGAATTTGTCCAAACCTTTTTTTAAACCCAGATACGCTAACCGCTGTTACCACATCCTCCAGCAATGAGTTCCAGAGCTTAACTATACGTTGAGTGAAAAACTATTTCCTCCTATTTGTTTTAAAAGTATTTCCATGTATCTTCCTCGAGTGTCCCCTAGTCTTTGTACTTTTGGAACGAGTAAAATAAATCGATTTACTTCTACTCGTTCTACACCACTTCTTGAAATTCAGGTAGTTGATGAAGAACTTATTATTCCCAGCAGGGTTAAAATAGGGATAGTGGAGAGAGGGGGGATGGGTTGCCTAAGTCCAACTGGCAGGCATTTGTCTGTTGTACTGTAAATTGTTGCTACATTTTATATGTTATTGTGATTTTTTTTCTGTGTATTGCTTTAAAGAGGTTGTCCAAATGTTTATTTATAAATAAATAACTAAAAACGTGACACACCTTTTGCTTCATAGTACACCACACCGGCAAAGTGGTAAATTCCAAACTGAGTTTCATAGTTGTTCTTTGGAGGAATGTAGTTCGTGTTTACCTTGTGCTGTGAGTTCAGTTTATTCAGCATAGTGGTATCTGTGCCCTGCAAGGAAAAATGCATTCAATATTTAATCAAGATGTAGTGCTCAGATGCATGTTACACATTCTTCCTATCAGATCATAAAGATTTGAGAAGAATATAAAAATAGCCATACTGGGTCAGACCAATGGTCCATCGAGCCCAATATCCTGTTTCCAACAGTGACCAATCCAGGTCACAAGTACCTGGCAGAAACCCAAATAGTATCAATCCCGGGCTACCAATCCCCAGGTAAGGATGGCTTCCCCCATGTCCATCTCAATAACAGACTATGGACCTTTCCTCCAGGAACTTGTCCAAATCCCTTTTAAAGTCAGATACATTAACCGCTTTTACCACATCCTCTGGCAGCGAGTTCCAGAGCTGAACTATTCTTTGAGTTAAAAAATATTTCCTCCTATTTGTTTTAAACGTATTTCGATGTACTTTCATTGAGTGTCCCCTGGACTTCACTTCTACCCATTCTACACCACTCAGGATTTTACAGACCTCAATCATATTCCCCCTCAGCTGTCTCTTTTCCAAGCTGAAGAGCCCAAACTTCTTTAGCCTTTCCTCATACGAGAGGAGTTCCATCCCCTTTATCATTTTGGTCACTCTTCTTTGAACCTTTTCTAATTCCGTGATATCTTTTTTGAGATACGGCGACCAGAATTGAATGCAATACTCAAGGTAAGGTCGCACCGTGGAGCGATACAGAAGCATTATAATATTCTTGGTCTTATTTTGCATCCCTTTCCTAATAATTCCTAGCATTGTTTGCTTCTTTGGCTGCTGCCGCACACTATGACATCTGGATCTTTTTCTTGAATGCCGATTCCTAAGCTGGACCCTAGCATTACTACTACTACTACTACTATTTAGCATTTCTATAGCGCTACAAGGCGTACGCAGCGCTGCACAAACATAGAAGAAAGACAGTCCCTGCTCAAAGAGCTTACAATCTAATAGACAAAAAATAAAGTAAGCAAATCAAATCAATTAATGTGTACAGGAAGGAGGAGAGGAGGGTAGGTGGAGGCGAGTGGTTACAAGTGGTTACGAGTCAAAAGCAATGTTAAAGAGTTGGGCTTTCAGTCTAGATTTAAAGGTGGCCAAGGATGGGGCAAGACGTAGGGGCTCAGGAAGTTTATTCCAGGCGTAGGGTGCAGCAAGACAGAAGTCTGGAGTTGGCAGTAGTGGAGAAGGGAACAGATAAGAAGGATTTATCCATGGAGCGGAGTGCACGGGAAGGGGTGTAGGGAAGGACGAGTGTGGAGAGAAACTGGGGAGCAGCAGAGTGAGTACATTTATAGGTTAGTAGAAGAAGTTTGAACAGGATGCGAAAACGGATAGGGAGCCAGTGAAGCGACTTGAGGAGAGGGGTAGTATGAGTAAAGCGACCCTGGCGGAAGATGAGGCGGGCAGCAGAGTTTTGAACCGATTGGAGAGGGGAGAGATGACTAAGTGGGAGGCCAGCAAGAAGCAGATTGCAGTAGTCTAAACGAGAGGTGACAAGGGTGTGGATGAGGGTTTTGGTAGAGTGCTCGGAAAGAAAGGAGCGGATTTTACGGATGTTGTAAAGAAAGAAACGACAGGTCTTGACGATCTGCTGGATATGAGCAGAGAAGGAGAGAGAAGAGTCAAAGAAGACCCCAAGGTTTCGAGCTGAGGCGACAGGGAGAATGAGAGAGCCATCAACAGAAATAGAAAACGGGGGGAGTGGGGAGGTGGGTTTGGGGGGAAAAATGAGAAGCTCGGTTTTGGTCATGTTTAATTTCAGGTGGCATTGAGACATCCAGACAGCAATGTCAGACAAGCACGCTGAAACTTTGGTTTGGATGCAAGGTGAGATATCAGGGGTAGAAGGGTAGATTTGGGAGTCATCAGCATAGAGATGGTAGGAAAAGCCATGGGATGAGATTAATGAACCAAGGGAAGAAGTGTAGATAGAAAAGAGGAGGAGACCAAGAACAGAACCCTGAGGTACGCCGACAGGCAGAGGGATAGAAGTAGAAGAGGATCCACCAGAGTGAACACTGAAGGTGCGGAGGGAGAGGTAGGAAGAGAACCAGGAAAGGACAGAGCCCTGGAATCCAAATGAGGACAGGGTATCGAGGAGTATGCTGTGATCGACAGTGTCAAAAGCAGCGGAAAGATCAAGAAGAATGAGGATGGAATAGAGACCTCTGTATTTAGCCAGTAATAGGTCATTGGAGACTTTAGTAAGCGCAGTTTCGGTTTAGTGGAGAGGGCGAAAACCAGATTGTAGTGGGTCAAGAATAGCATGTGAGGAGAGAAAATCAAGGCAGCGGCGGTGAACAGCACGCTCAAGTAATTTGGAGAGAAAAGGAAGGAGGGAGATGGGTCGGTAATTAGAGGGACAAGTAGGGTCGAGTGAAGGCTTCTTAAGGAGAGGTGTGACCACAGCATGTTTAAAGGCAGCAGGGACAGTCGCAGTGGAAAGTGAGAGGTTGAGAATGTGACAGATAAAAGGAATAAGAGCAGGAGAGATGGCATTAAGAAGGTGGGTGGGAATGGGATCAGAGGAACAGGCGGTACATTTTGAGGAAGAAAGGAGAAGTGTAGTTTCCTCAATAGTAACTTCAGAAAAGGAGGAAAGGGAATGTGTCCCGCCCTCGTCTGATGTAAGTTCCGGTTTCCGCGAGGGCGGGACACAGGGAGGGAAGGCCAGAAGAGAGGCGATCTGCGACTGCCGCTTTGAATGAAGGGGGCCCGGAGCCGTGGAGGCAGGCAGGTGAGACCGGAGACTGCAGCGCCGGCGGCCTGGCCCAGGCCCAGGGAATTTTGCCCCCCACCGCCCCCCCTCTCGGCGGCCCTGATGTTAAATATCACCGGTCCCAGTACAGCTCCCTGCGGCACTCCACTATTCACCCTTCTCCATTGAGAAAAATAGCCATTTAACCCTTCCCTCTGTTTTCTGTCCAGTAACCAATTCCTGATCCACAGAAGGGCATTGACTCCTATCCCATGACTTTTAAATTTTCTCAGAAGTCTCCCATGAGTAATGTATGAATGTCACAGATGTTTACCTGCTATGGTTTAATGCATACATTAAAAAACAATAAAGCAGGTTAGAAGGTTGCAATATCTTTCACTGAGACAATCAAAAATACGTGACTGTGTACGAGCTCTGTCCCTTTTTCATCTCTTTCATCAGGCTCGATATCCAGCTGAATGTCTCCATTAACAATGTTGTTACATGGTGTGTGGATGACCATGATAGTCGGCAGCTCTGTACAGAGGGTGCTGCTTAATATTGGTACAGACTACCTTAGAGTTAATTTTGATAGTTCTACAGTAGTGAGCTGGGCAGAGCTGTGAATTATTTGTATAGCAGCTTTAGCCATCGCCGGATATGCATTCAGAATAATCAGGGGCGTAGCCAGACTTCGGCGGGAGGGGGGGTCCAGAGCCCGAGGTGAGGGGGCACATTTTAGGCCCCCCCCCCTGGTGCTGCCGACCCCCCCTCCGCCATTGCCGACCCCTGCCACCACCACCACCAACTTTGACCCCCCCCCGCCGCCCACGACCCTCTCGACCCCCCCTCCCGCTGCCAACCCGCCGTCGCCTACTTTTGCTGGCGGGGGACCCCAACCCCCCGCCAGCCGAGGTCCTCTTCTTCCGGCGCAAGGCTTCGAAGCCTTGCAGATCAGCCAGAACGAAGCCTTGCGCCGGAAGAAGAGGACCCTGGCTTGCGGGGGGCTGGGGTCCCCCGCCAGCAAAGGTAGGTGACGGCGGGTTGGTGGTGGGAGGGGGGTCAAGAGGGTCATCGGCAGGGGGGTCCAGGGCCAAATCTACGTGGGCCCAGGCCCCCATGGCCCCATGTAGCTATGCCACTGATCCAGATAACTTAGGAGAGCAAAAATGCAATTTTCAAATAGTGACCTCAGTAGCTGGATATTCAGTGTTGGCCACTTTTCAGAAGCCATTTCTAAAAATCTGAAAATCAATTCAACCGCTGCGGCCAGCTTTTAAAAACCCCACTGACCACCCTAACTGACTATTGACCTGATTTTTTTTAAAGGTATCACCAGCTGCAATGATTCCAATTTTTGCAAGATCCACATTCCTACTGGAATTATCTATCAATTGAAAAGAGAGTTTAGTGGTGCCAGAGGAGATAACAGAAAGATAAAAGCTGAAAACAGCAGTTTGCTAAAAATGGGAATGGGAAGCAATATTGGTAATATGTGATGGCAGCAGTTAAAAAAACTAAGAAAAGGGAGGTAGGGAGGGCAGTCCAGTAGTTCCTGTCTCATGGAAAGCCAGGTTTTCAATTTCTTGTCCTGGCTTTTATCCTCTAGGCTGGTGGAGGCAGCGTTGACAGCTCCTGGGAAGAAAGAAATCTGTCATTCATAAGAGTTGACTCTGTGGGTGCTTGAGCACCCCCAATATTGAGAAAATCCCTTGTATATGTCCAGGGAGGAGTTATTTCCACTGGGAAAGGGAAGGGAAATGGGACTTGATATACCACCTTTCTGAGGCTTTTGCAACTACATTCAAAGCGGTTTACATATATTCAGGTACTTATTTTGTACCAGGGGCAATGGAGGGTTAAGTGACTTGCCCAGAGTCACAAGGAGCTGCAGTGGGAATCGAACTCAGTTCCCCAGAATCAGAGTCTGCTGCACTAACCACTAGGCTACTCTTCCACTAGCAACATTCCATGTAGAATCTCAAATAGTAGCAACATTCCATCTAGAATCTCCAATAGTAGTGACATTCCATCTAGAATCTCAAATAGGGAAAGGGAATTGGGACTTGATATACCGCCTTTCTGTGGTTTTTGCAACTACATTCAAAGCGGTTCACATGTATTTAGGTACTTATTTTGTACCAGGCAAGGGCGTAGCCAGACACCCAATTTTGGGTGGGCCTAGGCCCAGGATGGGTGGGCAGAAGAATCCCGCCCCATCCCACAGGTAATTTGGTCTCTCCTTCTCTCACCTGCATGCTATATGGTCTCTCAAAACATCTCCCCTCTCCCGCATATCTTTTAAATAGCAGATTTCACCGGCAGTGAGCAGCAACTAATACACTCATGTTGGCCCCACAGCCTTCCACTGACACAACTTCCTGTTTCCGCATAGGCAGGAATACGTCAGAGGGAAGGCTGTGGGGCTGGTGTGAGTAGTATGTATCAGCTGTTGCTCGCTGCAGGTGAAGATCTGCTATTTACAAGGTTTGCAGGAGGGACAGTTGTTGGGAGTTTTCAACTGGTGGGACTTGGGAATCCCTGCAAGCCACATCATAGGTGTGCTGCTACTGGGTGGGCCTGAGCCGAAAGTGGGTGGGCCTGGGCCCACCCAAGCCCACCCTTGGCTACACCACTGGTACCAGGGGCAATGGAGGGTTAAATGACTTGCCCACAGTCACAAGGAGCTGCAGTGGGAATCAAACTCAGTTCCCCAGGATCAAAGTCCACTGCACTAACTGGGCATTAGCACCCCTACTAAGTTTGAAAATGTTGCTCCCATGCTGTCATTGCTACTGGTGAAACACACTGGCTGGTACTGAAGTGCATGAATTGTGACCCATGGCTGTCAGCCAAGGACTATGGCTGAAATGGGCAGCTATTTTGGATTATAGACCCAGGGGGAAAATAAACCTCATTTCAATACCAAACCATAACAAACAATACCTGCAAACCAAACTTCATTTCACCATTTCCTAACAAAAAACAGTCCTGCTTGAGCTGGAAACCAAAGGCTCAGGAACAAACTGATGGGTCTAAAAGACAATTTTTAAAAAATGTGACAAGCAAGGGAACATGGAAAGAGATCTATGGAAAGAGAGATCAACTTGAGAGTCTAAAGTCAACTGAAAGAAGCAGAATGAAGGCCCAGAACTGCAGAAATGGACTTGGAGGACTATGAAAGATGTAGATAAGGCTTACTGGGCCTGCATTAGAGAAAGGAGAGAGAAGCCTGACTAGATTTAAAAGCTACCAGTTTAATTTACAGGAGCTTATTGTCTTTCCACCCAAACCCACTTCTCCTCTCCCTCCACTCTATCTCAGTTGATAACACCCTCATCCTCCCCGTCTCAACTGCCCACAACCTCGGAGTCATCTTCGACTCCTCCCTCTCCTTCTCTGCGCATATCCAGCAGATAGCCAAGACCTGTTGCTTCTTTCTCTATAACATCAGCAAAATTCGCCCTTTCCTATCTGAGCACGCCACCCGAACTCTCATCCACTCTCTCATTACCTCTCGCCTTGACTACTGCAACCTACTCCTCACTGGCCTCCCACTTAGCCATCTATCCCCCCTTCAATCCGTTCAGAACTCTCCTGCACGTCTTATCTTCCGTCTGGACCATTATGCTCATATCACCCCTCTTCTCAAGTCACTTCACTGGCTTCCGATCAGGTACCGCATACAGTTCAAGCTTCTCCTACTAACCTACAAATGCACTTAATCTGTAGCCCCTCGTTACCTCTCTACCCTCATCTCCCCTTACGTTCCTACCCGTAACCTCCGCTCACAGAACAAATCCCTCCTCTCAGTACCCTTCTCTTCCACCGCCAACTCCAGGCTCCGCCCTTTCTGCCTTGCCTCACCCTATGCTTGGAATAAACTCCCCGAGCCCATACGCCAAGCTCCCTCCCTGCCCATCTTCAAATCCTTGCTCAAAGCACACCTCTTCAATGTCGCATTCGGCACCTAACCACTACACCTCTATTCAGGAAATCTAGACTGCCCCAACTTGACATTTCGTCCTTTAGGACTGTAAGCTCCTTTGAGCAGGGACTGTCCTTCTTTGTTAAACTGTACAGTGCTGCGTAACCCTAGTAGCGCTCTAGAAATGTTAAGTAGTAGTAGTAGTAGTTTACCTTCCAGCTATTCTACAGAACTGCAAAGGCTGCCTCCTCATTCCAGACCCTGGCTAAAGTCGTAACCCTAACGCCATACCTTGGGAAATTTGCTTTCCTCGTCAATGAGAGAAATGATGTTCATGGGTTTAATAGCGATCATGTCCAAGGCATCCTGGTTGTCTGTGAACTCAATGTGTTGCCAGTTAATGTTCTCCAGGTTATACTCCTCCTGCTCCAGCTTAAACACATGGCGTACGAAAAACTGCTGCAAGTTTTCATTGGCAAAGTTTATGCACAGCTGCTCGAAACTGGGGAGGAAACCACAGGAAAGAAAGGTTGGCTATATAGAAAATGATTTTCAGTCTCATTAGCGTCCTTTGCAGTATACTAGTGTAGCGTGGATCTTGCGCCTAACTTTGGGCGCGAACACTTACTTTACTGAGAATTCTATTTCTTGTTGTCACACATCTTTAAACTAATTATTCTATACCCTAGTAAGTAATTGTCTCCTAGCTGTCATATTCTGCTAAACTGATATTCATATTGTTTTTAGGTAAAGAATATTTGTATTATTTTTACGCAATGTTTATGGTTTTATTTTTCTTTGCAACACCATATTACAGTGTCTGATATTATGTATTTTTAAATTGTGATTTTCAGTATCTTTTTTTATATCTATGATATTTCATGTTTGATGATTTCCATTGTTTTTTCATTCCTTTTTAAAATGTTTACCTAATATTTATTATTGATTGCCTTTTGTTTGCATTATTCATGTTTTATATTTGTTTTAATAGACTCCTGAAGAAAGCGCCACAGCGCCGAAACACGGCTACGTTGAGTCAACGTGTTGTAATAAACATGACCTTTTATTTAAAATTATACATCTTCCCCATAGTTTGGAAAGAGACAATCTTCCCCACTCCCCGCTCTGCTTTCTTTTTAATTGCTTCATGGGGATTAAGTGCACCTCCACACCCCGTGTGGTACTGCTTTGGATTATCCAGGCTTAGGGCCATTGGCGTATCTAGGTTGGCTTCCGCCCGGGGGGGGGGGAGGGGTTGCCGCTATGCTCTCCCTCCCCCAGTGCATCACCCACCTTCCCCCTGAAGCGCATTATCCTCATCACCTGGGGGTGCACGAAGCAGTCGTGTGGCTATTGGCTCCGCCGGTCCCCTGACCCGGAACAGGAAGTAACATCACAGGGGGCAGTGAACCGGCGGAGCTGACAGCCATGCAACTGCTCCGTGCACCCCCTTGCTGCCTGCACCCGGGTCGAACCGCCCCCACCACCCCACCCCACTCTTGGTATGCTAGAGTTTAGCGCCAACTGCAGGAGGTAGGCCAGCTACCTCCTGTAGTTTGAATATCGGCCCCATAGACTCACAAAGTTCCAAGGTTACTTATGGGGCTCATTCTCAATGCATTTAGACTTAAGAAGTTCCATAGCATACTATATAACTTTGTAAATCTAAATGCTTTAAAAATACGCCTCCACGTAACTTTGTAAGTCTATGTGCTTTGAAAATGAGCACCCTAACCTATTGTTTCTTCCAGTGGTGCAAAGGAAATCAAAGGCTGTCCCAGTGATTCGGGGGTCATATGTGCTCAGGGGTCATATGTAGGCATTCAACGCAAAGAGGTTAAACATGCTGGAGGGCTCTTTCCTGAACTGGCATCCCTAGACAATGTGTTTTCCATTTTCTGCTGATGTCAGCTCTTAGAAGAATCCCCCTTAGCTTTGGGTTCCATTGCAACGACTTTCACCGTACTTTCAGGCATGGTGAGAACTGTTTCCTATTTAACAACATTCCAGCTGACGTATTCTGAAGAATTTCCTGTTTGGCAAGAAGAAAATACAGGCAAGAGCGAGTGGGAACTCTGGAAGCCTATGAAATAAATGCAGCCATAACTCAAAACTACGCACAAAAAGTGAGATGACGGATAAACACCTTGTGCTCTCCCTCCGCTTCTGCCTGGGTACTTACCTGTTCACAGTGAAGTTCTCAAACCCAAAGATATCCAGCAGGCCAATGGATCTCCGAACAAGTTTGGGTCCTTGGGAGACAGGTCTGTAGATGGCAGCGTTAATCTTATCTACAATCCAAACAAAGAGTCGACCATATATCCCCTAGAATATTGAAGAAAAGGTTTTTAAAATCAAGTGCAAGTGGAAGAAAATAAACGGTGCTTTATTTGAAATCATACTGGATTGGAAACAAATATTATATACATGTATTTGGTGTGACTTGCATGTCACTAAATTCTGGTGGCTGAGGGGAGATATGATAGAGGTCTATAAAATAATGAGTGGAGTTGAACGGGTAGATGTGAAGCGTCTGTTCACGCTTTCCAAAAATACTAGGACTAGAGGACATGCGATGAAGCTACAATGTAGTAAATTTAGAAACGAATCGGAGAAAATGTTTCTTCACTCAACGTGTAATTAAACTCTGGAATTCGTTGTCAGAGAATGTGGTAAAGGCGGTTAGCTTAGCGGAGTTTAAAAAAGGTTTGGACGGCTTCCTAAAGGAAAAGTCCATAGACCGTTATTAAATGGACTTGAGGAAAATCCACTATTTCTGGGATAAGCAGTAGAAAATGTTTTGTACATTTTGGGGATCTTGCCGGGTATTTGTGACCTGGATTGGCCACTGTTGGAAACAGGATGCTGGGCTCGATGGACCTTTGGTCTTTTCCAGTATGGCAATACTTATGTACTTACAGCTAAAGGTGAAGATTCTCTTTTCATGACTTTGTAGAGGAAGAACTGCCGAAAAGCCACACAGTGGGATAAAAACTTCAGAGGCCTTTTTACAAAGGCATGTAGGCGCTTTTGCGTGTCCAACGTGCGTCAAATTGGAACTAGCTACTGCATGCCTCAGGCTGTAATTCCATTTTTTGATGAACGCCCAAACATGCAGTAGAAAATAATTTCTATTTTCTACCGCCTGGCACTTACCCGGCGGTAATTGGAAGTTTACGCACGCTAGCCGCTTATCACCCGGTTAGCAGGGGAGACCTTATCGCTAAAAAAAAATACCTTTTTTCCAGGCATGCTGGGCAAATTGATCTGCACGCATCCAAAATGCGCGCCTACACCAGCGCAGGCCACTTTTAGGTGCGCCTTAGTAAAATGGCCCCTGAGATTGTTCTAGCTAGATACTGTCATGAGTGCCACCTCCAGGTCAGCAGCGGTAAGGCAAGGTGCAGCTAGCACTTGTGATATATAGGCTTGGACTTTCTTGGAACTATAGCCCCTTCTCCACTCTGCTCAGACCCTTTGATGACTTTAGTGTTAAAATAAACAGTCTTTGCGACACCCCCTGCTGCCGCCAGCACCACCACCAACAACGTTGACCCCCCCACCCGCCCGCCGTCACAGTTGCCTACCTTTGCTAGCGGGGGACCCCAACACCTGCCAGCCGAAGTCTTCTTCCTTCGTTTTGTTTCCGAGTTTGATGTCCTAACAGGGCTAGACTCTGTAAATGGTGCTCAAATTTGGGCACTGGAAAAATGAGCGCGGAGCGCTATTCCTTAAATGGCGCTCAGAGTTGGGCTTAGAGCAGGGGTCAATGCCCAGTTTTGGGTGTGAGGATTTACACCAACTGAAACCTGGTGTAAATCCTCGGACCTAAATTAGACGTGGATATCCTGTATTCTATAATATTGTGCGCATCTTTAGTGAACGCCATTGACCCGCCCATGCCCTCCTATGGCCACGCCCCCATTTCAGGTGTATGCTGAAAAATGTACACGCATATCTTTATCGAGTAGTGCCTAGCAAGATGTGTGCGTAATTACAAATGATTGTCAATTAGCGCCAATAATTGACTGCTGTGGTGCAATTATTGGTGCTAATTGGCTTGTTACTCAATTAAATTGCACACACATAGTAACATAGTAGATGACGACAGAGAAAGACCTGCACGGTCCATCCAGTCTGCCCAACAAGATAACTCATATGTGCCACTTTTTGTGTATACCTGACCTTGATTAGTATCTGCCATTTTCATGGCACAGACCGTAGAAGTCCGCCCAGCACTTGCCCCGCCTCCCAACCACCAGCTCCGCCCCCACCACCAGCTCTGCCACCCAGTGGCGTAGCCAAGGGTGGGCCTGGGTGGGCCAGGCCCACCCACTTTGTGCTCAGGCCCACCCAGTAGCAGCACACCTATAATGATTCCCTAGCCCCACCAGCTGAAAACTCCCAACTACTGTCCCTCCTGCATACCTTGTAAATAGCAGATGGCATGCAGGTGAGACAAGGAGAGACCAAACCATCTGTGGGACAGGGAGGGGTTCTTCTGCCCACCCATCTTGAGTCCAGGCCCACCCAAAGTTGGGTGTCTGGCTACGCCCCTGCTGCCACCCAATCTCTGCTAAGCTTCTGAGGATCCATTCCTTCTGAACACGATTCCTTTATGTTTATCCCACGCATGTTTGAATTCCGTTACCGTTTTCATCTCCACCACCTCCCGCGGGAGAGCATTCCACAAATCCACCACCCTCTCCGTGAAAAAATACTTCCTGACATTTTTCTTGAGTCTGCCCCCCTTCAGCCTCATGTCATGTCCTCTCGCTCTACCACCTTCGCATCTCCGGAAAAGGTTCGTTTGCGGATTAATACCTTTCAAATATTTGAACGTCTGTATCATATCACCCCTGTCTCTCCTTTCCTCCAGAGTATACATGTTCAGGTCAGCAAGTCTCTCCTCATATCTCTTGTAACGCAAATCCCATACCATTCTCATAGCTTTTCTTTGCACCGCTTCAATTCTTTTTACATCCTTTTTACAAATTACGTGTGCGCTCAAATTTGCACACACAATTTTGAGTGCCGTTTTTAGAACTTGGGGGACAATCTTTAAAAATCAGGACCCTGAAGGCACATGGAGGATCAGGGCCTTAACTGTGCCGTCTCGATCTTACCTTTACGAAAGCGTCTCTGACATCCAGAGCTTGCTCCATGCTGAGGGGAGTGGAGACTGTTTCCCCTCTTGTGATTAGGGTGCGACTGGTGAGGCAGTTCATCAGATCCTGGGGGTCAACCTGCAGGCAACACCCCAAACTCATCAGACTTTCTCATAGTACAACAACTTGAGCTAAATCGTCAAAGACTGAAGCATCATTTTACAGGGGGTAACAAATAAATGGTCAGCTTGGCTAAGTCAGCCATATCCGGGTAAGTGGATTTTTAGTGGCCTGAGAGTATGTCCACACTTTCCCAATGCATTTTGGAGCAGGGGTGTAACCAGACCTTGAGGTTGGAGGGGGTCAGAGCCCAAAGTGGGGGGCACATTTTGGTCTGTTCCCCCCCCCCCCCCACTGCCACCCTGTCGCTCTCCACCCAATGTCACCGCTGTACACATCTTGGCTCTCCACCCAACCCCCACCAGCTGAAGCACTGCTGCCGCACATACCTTGGCTGGTGGGGGTCCCCAACACCTGCCAGCTGAAGCCTTCATCTGGCGCTGGTCTCCGGTGCCACCACATTGCCTGCCCTGCTCTCTCTTCCCCTCATGACCAGCATGCTTGTTTTAATGAAATTGAGCACGTGTGCATGCTCAGTTTCAGTAAAACGAGCGTGCCGGACCGTGAGGGAAAGAGAGAGCAGGGCAGGCAATGCGGTGGCGCCGGAGACCAGTGCAGGACGAAGGCTTCAGCTGGTGGGGGTTGGGGACCCCCGCCAGCCAAACCAGGGGACTAGAGCAAATTTGTGGGGCCATGTCCCCGTGGCCCCCCTGTAGCTAAGCCACTGTTTTGGAGGACTATCTGGGGGTGTGTTTTAAAACCACATACATGTCACAAAAACAGATTATTGGAGAGTGTAAATGCTGTACCAACTCAAAAATATCTCTCACATGCTGGCACAAAGCATTTTTATGTAGATGATTATCATTCTGTGAAGTGCATTTAAACAATTTGTAAAGTTACATGATTTCATTTACGGACAGGGGAAAAAAGCCTCAGCAATAAGCCCAACCATCCACCCCAGAAAGCGTTAAGAGTAACGTGGGAGAAGGGCTGATGATCCCATTGTAACAAGGCTAAATGTGCCCTTTATGAGTGGTTCTTCACTCCTTGAGACAGCTTATTGCGAAACTCTGACCAAAGTCGGTATGGCGGATTGATCACCAACACATTGCCTGCTCGATTTGTAAAATGAGCTAAGTTACCCCAAAAAATTTTTCTTCACTTATTGTAGGGATCCACTTTAAGTCAGTTCTGTGAAGTTAGCATTTTTGTATTACACAATTTGAAATATAAGGGGGGGGGGGGGGGTTGGAGCCTGTGAAGACACAGCAGCCTGTGGATTTTCCTCCTCCCACGTTACTCTTAACACTTTCTGGCGTGGATGGTTGGGCTTATTGCTGAGGCTTTTTTCCCCCTTTCCTTAAATGAAATCACAGAACGATAGTCATCTACATAAAAATACTTTGTGCCAGCATGTGAGAGAGATTTTTGAGTTGATATTAAAACCATATTCATACATTGAAGTTCCCCAAAGTTTGGCATGTCATGGGCAACTTATACCACCATTTTGAGAGACCTGTGCAGATATGATTTTAGCTTTACCCTTTATAACAGCGCAACACCTCTTCGGGTGAAGCTTCATTGGCTTGCTATTAGAGAAAGAATACATTTTAAAGCCCTCACTATGATTCATAAGATCATATATGGAGAATCCCCTAACTACATGAACAACCTCATCGACCTCCTAGCCAGAAACAGAACATTGTCGTCTCGTACCCACCTCAATTTACACCTCCCAAACTGCAAAGGTATTAATGTAATATATGGTAAGATGTATTAAATGTTTTTTTTCCTGGGGCACTGGGGGGGGGGGGGGGGGGGGGGCTGTTCCAGAGTTTTGGTGGCTGGTGCTGGCTGGAAAAGGTTTAAAATTAGTTTGGGAATTTTTAATGGAGTTAGGTGAAAGTGTGAGATGTTTCTAAAATATGGTTTTATTTTACAAGGAATAACCCATGATTAGGTGGGGAGTGTACTATAAAATGTTTCTTGCTGTTTTGGGTACAAGTCAGGTTAATTGACTTTGAAACCCTCTATATAGTAAGTTTTGCATTAATTTCTATGGGGGGGGGGGGGGGGGGGAAGGGAAACAGCCAAGATTCTAAAACAAATAAGAAAAAAAAACAGTCTTTAGCTGACAAGCTGATTGGTTGAGTGATGTCAAATGTTCCTCTAGGGGGGGTGAGTTGCTAGGGAGACTGGTGAGCAGTGTTGCCAGGTGGGCGGTTTTCCCGCCCAATTGGGCGGTTTTCCACGACCCGCCGCGGGTAATTTTTGCCCGTGGCGGGTTGTGATTTTTTGGGCTTGTTTTGGGGTCTTTCGGCGGGTTTTTTTGCGGTTTTTCGGGCCGCTGGGGCGGGGCTAGTGGTGTTTTGGGCGGGGTTAGTGATGTTTTGGGCGGGGTTAGTGACGTTCTGGGCGGGGCCGATGACGGGGAGGCGGGGGCGGTGACGGAAGAGGCAGGGCCGATGACAGCGGGGTTGATTACGGCGGGGGTGGGGGTGTCAGGGGCGGGGTTTGACTTTGGCCGGGTTTTGGGCTCGTTTGGGTGGGAAAAATTTTTTCCACCTGGCAACCCTGGTGAGCTGAAGACAAGGGCTGGCTGAACATGGAGAGAGAGATGGCTGTGAGCAGGGAGAGAAAGGGAATAAAACGTTTGCTGGGTGTGTGAAATGTAAGAAGCAAAGTATATATTTTATGGCTTTAAAGTGAAATAAGAAGAGTAATTAAGACTCAGGCTTATGTGTGCCAGTTACTGAAAGTGAGCTGAGGTGAGTGTGAATGTTCCAGTGATAGCACTGAATTTCAAGAAATAAACAGCGAGTTACCATTTTGGGGTAAAAGAAATACCAGAGCCTTACTGAGAATGAGATGATTTGAGCTGAGAAGTGAGTACTTAAATAAACAGACTGCCTTTTTCATGGCTGTATTGCTGAATACATTTGGGGAAAACTGATGTGTTTTGGGTGAGGGAGCTGTACTAATAGAAAGTTGTGAGAAAATTTAAACCATATTTAATTTGGTTTTGAGTGGAGAAGAGGTATGTTTCTGCATACAGTTAATGGATGGTTAAACTATAGGTAATTTAAGGTAATGGACGGTGGAATGAGAGTCTGTATGCAAAGGTACTAAGTGGACACATGGCTGCCTACTCTTTTTAGAATAGGGAAACAACAGCGAGAAATAGGTTTTGTAGTGAGAAAACCTTTAACATTTTATTTCAATTAGAGAGTGTGGCCACAGTATTGAGAACTGATTAATTGTCACCAGAGTGGAGTCCGTTCCTGGACAAGCAGGGAGTTTTAAGGACTTTGCCTCCATTTATTTTCTTTATAAGTGAGGTTTTAGGAAGAAGAATTTTGTAGATCATCCGCTGAAGGATTTCCAGATGAGCTCCAATGCAAGAAAGACATCATCTAAGTAAATTCAACTACAGCTAAGTGACATTGCCAAGGGTGTTGAAAGGAATATATTATTTTTTCACAGTATTTTAAGGGAAAACTAAGGAACAGAACAACATCAAAGATAAAAAAAAATCCATGTTTTCCTGACTTGCTTAAGTGTTCTGGGTTCAAGTGAGATCCCTGCACAAACATCCAGAATACCCTAAAGACTCAAATTCTGACATCGATAGCAAGGAAAGAGAATAACAACAAATATCTGATTTTGATAAAAAGACAATTTAAACACTTATCTGAAAAGGTTCTTTTCTGCCTTTTTAGGTGATTTTGTTGAAAGAAACAGAAAAAGTTAAGGGTATACATGTAAAACTACATTTGAATGTTGAATATGTTATAGCAGTTCTATTAAGCAACACACTAATTGTGAATTTGAGTTTATTTGAATGAAAATTTGCTTGCATTTGTATTCAATAAAGAAAAAGATAATTTGCAGATCTGACGGTGCGGTTCTTCCAGTTCAGGAACAAATCCTAAATTTAGCTTCTTTTCCTCCTTTATTCTTTGAGAGTAGACGAGGTTAGTTTATTTGTTCCACTCCCTCGGCTGTGAGTGTGTGTTCCCTGGATATTCGCCACGACTACAACAATCAGGTATCTGGGAGCACATCACTACAGTCCAGCCGAGAGGGGTGGTAACATCAAACATATAAACGGCGAGTGACCGACTCACTCGCAAATGCGCAGTAGAGACTTCCCTCCCTGTCCCGCCCCCGCGTCAATATGTGATGACGAGGGCGGGACAGAGAGGGAAACTGCGCCGCCCAGGTTACCGCACCCACCCACCCGAGGTCACCGCTACTGTTACCCCCCCCACACACACACCCGGCCCGGGCCCTCTCTCCGCTACTAAACTTACACATCCATTCGCCGGAACGCAGCATGCACATCAGCTGAGCTGCCATTGGCCTTCCTTCCCTGCCTGTGTCCTGCCCTCGCTGACGTTACGTCACAGGAGGGCGGGACACAGGCAGAGAAGGAAGGGCCGACGGCAGCTCAGCTGATGTGCGTGCTGCGTTCCGGCGAATGGATGTGTAAGTTTAGTAGCGGAGAGAGAGAGGGCCCGGGCCGGGTGGAGGGATGGCAGCGACTCCAGGGGGGGGGGGGACGGTAGCGGTGGCGACCTCGCGGGGAGGGAGGGGGAGGGAAGGAAGGAAGGAAGGAAAACCCCAATACCAGCCCGTTTTTACGGGCTCAACTGCTAGTTAAATATAAGACCTCCTATGCATCCAGTTTCTCCTTCCTGGGCAGCCAGCTTTGGAACGCTCTGCCTAGATCCATCCGAAAAATCAACGACCATTTACCCTTCAGGAAAATGTTGAAGACCCACCTCTTTAAGAAAGCTGACCCGACTGACTGTACTTACACTTATCCACTTGATCCTGGTCCTCCTGAGGACTGTTATACCTCTGACTTATCTCCCAATTCTACTCATGCACTTCCCTTTATCTTTCCTTACCATCCTTCCTATTTTTTACCCTTCCCTATCTCTTTTCCTTTTGATTTTCTATCTTTGTCTCTAATTTTTAACTCACATTTCCTCAAAACCTCACAATTACTACGTTTACTACAACTTGTAAGATTCTCATCTAGACTTTATAACTGTATTTACTATGTAAGCCGCATTGAGCCTGCAACATGTGGGAAAGTGTGGGGTACAAATGTAATAAATAAATATCCAAAATTAACATATGCAGGTAGCTTTGAGCTTAAAAAGTAAAAGCACACATTTAGAATTAGGCGCTCATTAAAGTGTCATATTACAGCTGAAACATTAGTGTGGTAGAGCATATTTTGTGAAGTGTTGCTATTTTGTTTTCTTAGCTCAGCAGTTCCCCCACCCTGTCCCTTTGAAGCAGAACCAGCTCCTAATAGGGCTGTGGTCAATGTTGCCAGGTGGAAAATTTTTTTCCCACCCAAACCAGCCTAAATCCAGCCCAAAACCCGCCCAAACTCAAACCCCGCCCCCGACACCCCCACCCCCGCATCATCACCCCCGCCCCCGTGTCATCACCCCCGCCCCCGCCGTCATCACCCCCGCCTCTCACGTCATTGGCCCCGCCTCCCACGTCATCGGCCACGCCTCCCCCGCCATCGACCCCGCCCAGAATGTCATCAGCCCCGCCCAAAACGTCACTAACCCCGCCCCCCACGGCCGAAAAAACCGCCAAAAAAAACCGCCCAAAAAACAAAAAAGAAGCCCAAAAAACCGCAACCCGCCGCAGGCAAAAATTTCCTGCGGCGGGTCGCGGAAAACCGCCGAATTGGGCGGTAAAACCGCCCACCTGGCAACACTGGCTGTGGTACCATAAACCTTCACTTGCAACTACCCAGGGTTTTTCTTTGTCCTTTGTTTTTATGTCTCCTTCCCAGCCAGCAGAGCAAGGTTTCCTCAGCCAGGGCCACAAAACAAGTGGACTCTTCTGGAGCCTGGCTAACGACGACTCTGTCTGGCACTAGGTGTCACTGTTGAGTAACGGTTGTACTCCCTCCTTCCCTGGCTCAGGGAACGGAAGAGCTAACTCAGGAATCCAAGTCAGGTCTTTGCCAATTGAGTCACCAGGCCAGACTGAAATAAAATGTTCGGGTGCTGGCACTAGAATTGCATCGGGCAAAAGAACACTAGGACCTGTGTTCACAAAGGTGCGCTATAGGCGCGTTAGCGTTTTTAACGTGCATCAATAGTTGACGTGCGTGAAACGCTAATGCACCTATAGGAATGTATTGACGCATTAGCGTTTAACGCGCCTTAACTTTAAAGGCGCATTAAAAACGGTAACGTGCCTTAGTAAACGTACCCTACATCGGGGCGTAGCTAGGTGGGGCTACGGGGGCATGGGCCCCCACAGATTTAGCCCTAGCCCCCTCTATTTTTAACCCCCCCACTGCCAACCCTCCCCCACCACTTTCGACCCCCTCTGCCGCCGCCAGGTACCTTTGCTGACTCTGCCAGCCAAAGCCCTCTTCAGCGGTTCGGTCTCCGGTGCGTTTGTTGATCTGTTTCTGTGAGTCTTGACTCCTGACGTCCTGCACGTAGGAACGTTCAGGACGTCAGGAGTCAGGACTCACAGATCAGCGGCAGAGTTGGGAGGCAAAAGTGGTGGGGGAGGGGTGGCGGCACTGGGGGAAGGGGTCGAAAGTGGCAGGGGGCTAAAATGTGCCCCCTCACCTCAGGCTCTGGACCCCCCTCCTGCCGAGGCCTGGCTACGCCCCTGTCCTACATTACCATATTATGCAACTATAAAACTCTTCAGATTGTGACAGGAAATACCGAGGGTGGGGCGGTGGGGGCAGTACGCCCCAGGTGCACACTGCAGGGTGGGGGGGGGGGGGTGCAAGGAGCAGCCGCGCAGCTGTCGGCTCTGCCGTTCCCTGCGCCCTCTGATGTTACTTCCTGTTCCGGGGCAGAAGGATCAGGGAACCGGCAGAGCTGACAGCTGAGTGGCAGCTCCCAACACCCCAGGTGGTAAGAGAAATACACCGGTGGGGAGGGTGTTTGCAGGTGATGCACAGGGGGGAGGGGGGGGACGCTGCATGTGAGGGGGGTGCGTAGTGGCGATCCGCCCCGGGTGGCAGCCGACCAAGGAACACCACTGGGACATGCATCAAAAATTTGTGAAGTGATTGTGATTTGATCTTCCCGTAGACAGGGAATAAATGATTGTGACGGTATGTCAGGATGATAAGATCCCTAAAGGTTAATAAATAAAATAAAACAACAAAAAGGAAAAGAAGGTGATGCTTTAGTTCAGGTTTTGGCCTCTGAAAGCTAGTCAAAAAATGTGTTTATTAACACAACTTCCACACTACTTCATCCAAAATCCCTAAACTATTTGTCCTGCAGTCACAGCTCACGCTCTGGAAAATCATCAGACTGTAGGTGGCACTTAGGATTATCTTTATGAGCAATGATTTTTCAGTTTATCTCCAGGCACAGTCATTCGAACACTTCTCAGATTAACTGGTCCAACCCGGGCCTCCTAACGTGCCAATACATCACAGCAAGTTACATGAGAGCTAAAGGAAATCCTTGGCAAATCAGTGTCCAACCAATTAGCTGACAGTCACTGACCTCAAACAATGACGCAGCAGTGGTTAGGGAAGTAGAGAACAGAACCTCGCAGGCATCCAAGTTATCGTACATGCGAGCTGGGAAGGAAAAAAAATGAATATTAAAGCACAGAATGAGAACCAGGTGAAAACTGACTCTGGTTATACAAGTAAATATTAGAAAACTAGTAAAACAGGCCCGTTTCTGACACAAACGAAATGGGCGCTAGCAAGGTTTTCCTTGGAGTGTGCATGTTTGAGAGAGAGAGAGAGAGAGAGAGAGAGAGAGAGAGAGAGAGAGTGTGTGTGTGTGTGTGAGAGAAAGAGAAAGTGTGTTTGAGAGATGGAGTGTGTGTGTGAGTGAGAGAGAGACAGACAGACAGAGTGTGTGTGTGTTTGTGTCAGAGAGATAGAGAGAGAGAGAGAGAGAGTGTATGTGTGTGTGAGAGAGACAGACAGAGTGTGTGTGTGTTTGTGTCAGAGAGATAGAGAGAGAGTGTATGTATGTGTGTGTGAGAGAGAATGTATGTGAGAGACAGAGAGTGAGTGTGTGTGTGTGTGTGTGTGGGGCTCCGAGTTCCATGACCCCCTCCTTCCCTCCCTCTCTCCGAGTTCCAGCCCCCCCCCCCCCCCCGTCCGAGGTGCAGGCCACTCTCCCTCTCTCCCTCCCTCTCCTCTCCCTCCTCACAGAAACAGAATGAAGCCTTGTGCTGGAAGAAGAGGACCTCAGCTGGCGGGGGTTGGGGTCCCCCGTCAGCAAAGGTAGCCGACGGCAGCGGCGGGGGAGGGTTAGCTGCAGGAGGGGGTGGGTCAAGAGGGTCATCGGCAGGGGGGTCCGGGGCCAAATCTATGGGGCCCAGGCCCCTGTGGCCCCATGTAGCTACGCCAGTGCCCCAGCCAGTCAGATTTTTGGGATATCCACAATGACTATTCATGAGACAGATTTGTATACAGTACAGGCAGTGCATGCAAACATCTCTCATGAATAGTCATTGTGGATATCCCAAAAACTTGACTGGCTGGGGTTCCTCTAGGACCATGTTTGGGAACTGCTGGTATACACATTTCCAATGACGTGACTAATAAAATAACTTTCTACTGTAACTTCTGGCTCAATTATATACAAAAGTGTTAAACAAAATTGGCTGCTGGATCAGATATCAGGAATAGTGTCCCCTTTGCAATTACAGCTAGAATCAGACGTGTCAGGGTTTAATTAAAAATGGAAGACATTATTATTCAATGACACTTTTGGGCCCCATGATTGATAGTGGGTGGGGGTTGCAAGGTGACAGCTCTATAACTGTAAGTGATGAAGTTGACATGATGTGTCTTAATCTGTCTGATCATGTTTCACGTCTGATTATTGAGAATGTTGACAGTTTCTTGGCAGGTTATAACTAAATAAATACATAAATTGTTAAAAATGGGAAATATAATTTGAAGACAGGCTGTATTGGGATTGCCTAATGTTAGCCATTTGGCTAAATACGAGCTGGTGGTGGCTTTCCATTGAGCAGTAAGGCTGTTGGCAACCGCTACAGCCTTGGGATTGTAAGCCCTCTTGGGTAGCGATCTGAATTTGCAACTCACCTTGAGCTTGGACTTGGTAAGCTGATAAATAAATTTAAAATCCAAGCCCAAACCTATGGGTGCATGTGGTTAGCCTCTTACCAAAAAGCTACAAGAGCATTCGTTACAAGTGCCTTATTTCAATGAATAACCCAATGTGTAGGATGTCTTTCAAGTATTTTCTCATGCACAGCCTTCGATTATAGGGTACCGTCAAAAAAGGAAGCGTTGAGTAGGCTCTGGAGGTTCATAGTAAGGCTTGATCTCCAGCTTCCACATTTACCTTCGTACTGCAGATTCCCCATATGTAATATGGCAGCCAGAAGCTTTGAGATCTCCCAGTTCTCAGTGTCGGTAAACATTAGGACCTTCATCGCTGAGCGGATGTTTGCGTATTCCTTGATGTCGTCTCTGCCGTCGCACGTCGTGCACTTACCCTGAGAATGACACACAAGATAACGTGGTAGGAGGAGGTAGAGGAAGACATGTCAAAGCATGGTCTCTCCTTCAGGGCTACAGATAGACCCAAAATCCGATTCTGTAAGAGGTTTTCCCCGCTGCATTTTTATATAAAATATGGATTTTCAGATTATTATTTTATATTTCTATGATGTTTTTGTCTGTTAAAAGGAATACATTGGATCAAAGGGCTCCTACCTTATCAGCGGGTTGGGTTTTCAGGATATCTAAACTTATTTACATAGAATGGATGATATGCGTTCAACTGTATGTAATATATTTGATTTATGGCTACCTTGACATCGAGATTGGCTAGGAGGCCCTTGATGATTGAATGAGATAAAGAGGTCTAATTAGGTTCTCTCTACAATGTAAACTTCAGCAGGTGCCAAACTATACAACCCATCTTGGAATCTGGTCATAACCTCTTGGTTAAAATACTCTGCTTTTATAGAGAGTGCCTCAGGATCTTTACTGTCCTCAGTGGACACAGGAGTTTGGTAACATAGGGCCTAATGTTCAGAGTGAATTATGCATCTACAGGTGAATATTGAACATACAAGTCGCTTCTATGATAATAGAAACACTGCACTAGCTCCCAATCAAAGAACGTATTGCTTTCAAAATCTGCACCCTGGTCCATAAAATAATCTATGGCGAAGCCCCGGGATACATGACAGACCTCATAGACCTGCCAACCAGAAATACAACAAGATCAGCACGAACATACGCAAATCTCCACTACCCAAGCTGCAAAGGACTCAAATACAAATCAACGTATGCATCCAGCTTCTCCTATTTATTTATTTATTGCATTTGTATCCCACATTATCCCACCTATTTGCAGGCTCAATGTGGCTTACATAGTTTTGTTATGACATTGTCATTCCAGAATATCAGATACAGTTAGTAGTGTGAAGAGAATAAGTAGGGAAGAAAGAGGAAATGATTGGGCGGGTGATAGTAGAAGCGGATTTTCCTAACTGGTTGGGTTGGGAGAGTGAATTAGTGAAGCTGTTGGTTCTCGTTGTAGGCCTTGTTGAAGAAGTGTCTTCAGAGATTTGCAAAAGTTATTTATTTTGACAATTGATTTCAGGTCTGTGGGTAAAGCATTCCATATTTGCGTGCACAACTATGGAACGCATTGCCAAAAATAGTAAAAAAAAAAACGTACGACCACCTAAATTTCCGGAAAGAACTAAAAACAAACCTGTTCAGAAAGGCATAGCCCACCGACCCAACATAAGAACCTAAGTTATTTGTCTATTCCTGTTTCATAGGCTGCCAGAGGTAGTTCCGGGTCGAGCACATGCCATTTCCAGGGGAAAAAATCCCCAGAAATGGTTTGCATGGCAGTAATTGGGCATCACTGTGTGCTGTCTGGTTACTGCCGGAGCCCTTACCACCACCTCAATGGGTGGCAGTAAGGGCTCCCTGCCGCATGGCCATGCTATAAGAGTTTTCTTACTGAATGGCCATTTTGTTTTGGGGCTTTTTACCCACTGCAATAAAAATGGCCCTGGCACGCAGGAAAACGGCCCCCACTGCTACCGCAGGGCCCTTTTCCCCACTGCTTGGTAAAAGGATCCTCTAACCCTCCATTGCCCCAGGTGTAAAATAAGTACCTGTATATAATATGTAAACTGCTTTGATTGTAACCACAGAAAGGCGATATATCAAATCCCATTCCCCTTAAGATATGATTTACAGACATTATGGTTTTCTAAGTGAACTACAGTTATTTGTCTATTCCTGTTTGATAGGTTGTTGGTGTTGATATCGTGTAAGATACCATTTTTGCTTTGTTTTCTTCACTGCTGATATGTGGTTGCATTGTTCTAATAAAAAGTAATTTAATAAGTACTAGCACAAATTCTGCAGAAATACCAAATAGATTGTGGGTGCTGACATTTATGCTTCCTCAGGAGCAGACCTAAATATTAGCACAAAGTCTGCAAGTAATTCCTTCTATGCTCCACCCAAACTCTTCCTTAGTGCGCATCTACTCTACAAGTATGTGTCTATTTGCTTCACGTTTATTTTTAGGTGTGACCTAACTTTTATAAGAGACCTTTTATGTGTGCAAATCAGCATTGCACATATGAAAAAGATTTATAAAATGACCTCCAGGACAGAACAACATTATTAGTAAGCTGTGTGAACAGGACCTTAACCTAATTATGCGCTTTTTCTTCAAAAAATCTACAAGCTTGTATCTGGGCCAGAGAATTTGGACATACCCTGATGTTTACTGTAAATAGAGAGTTGCATAGAAATAGAAATTTCACCCATTCCTGCCTCTTTACTGAGACCCTGTGAGCAGTTATATGATGAAACCTGTGAGCAGTTATATTTCCTGATCTCCCCTGATCTACCCCATGTAGTAAACAAATGTTTAGATAGTTTTATCATTGATCCATATTCAGTTACCCCTCATTGCTTATTGAGTTCACCTTTTTCTGTTCACTGTTCAAGTTCTGTGACAATAAACTTTATTTAGTTTATTGACTTTGCTGTTCTGGACTAAGAATCCTAGTTTGTGCTTTTGGGTCTGTGGGTGCTTTCTGGGAACTGTGGGACCCCTGGATTGTGGCCCCAGTGTTCTAGAAATCACCGGGGAATAACCTGAGAGTGGAAGACTAGCCCAGAGGAACGCGGGACCCATTCAGTGGGTGGAGGGTGCTAGTATAGAGCACGAGCCCAAGTGCACGCAAGGCTGGGCAGTGCTGGGCAGATCCTTCAGGTGGCCGCATGGTAAACCCAGACAGGTTCTAGGCATTTGGGGACAACAACCAATTGGCAATAACTGGAATTGACGTGCGCATTTTTTGGCACATTCTAAAAAGAGGCATGCGTAAATTCTAAAGTGCCCAGCTGAAAAGGAAGCACGGCCATGGGAGGAATGAGGGCACGTCAGGGGAGTTATTCAAATTTACCTGCATCATTATAGAATTCGGGGGCATGTGCCTACATTTAGGCATGGATATTTACACTTTTAGGCGCAGTTTATAGAATACCACTTAAGCGGGCAGTTTTCAGCACCAATGTTTTAGGCACTACATATACAATCTAGCCCTAAATGCACACCCACTTGAAATCCAGCAGCCGGCAAGGTCTGCCTGTAGTACCACTGCACAGAATACACGGGGGTTTATCGTGATGCTCCCTGGTCTTCCACAGGTTGCTCTTACCATTGTGAGGTAGTTATAGTCAGTGGCTTTGCGCAGGCTGAGCTTCTTTTTCTGCTCTGGTGTCATTCCTTTCAGCATACAGTAAAACACATGGTAATTCCTCTCATCCTGAGCCTGAGGAAGAGAGGAGGAGGTCAGTTTTCCTGGGGGAACAAGTCACTAAGGTTGAGTAGAAACTACGAATTAAAAAAAAAAAATCATTCAAGCCTATCAACAGTACCAAAGTCACTTTGAGGCTGATGTGCTAACCTGTGAAGTGACTTCATAAGATTGGGTTTCAGACATAAATATTCAAAGCAATTTAAGCAGCCAGGAGAAGCTCCCGGCCAGTTAAAATCAGTTGTGCGGGGCTATCCACCGATATTCAGCGGCAACTTAACCAGTTAGTCAGTGGCGTTTCGAGGCCAGTAGCTACCCGGGGCAGATCGCTGCTGCGCTCCCTTGGCGCATCACCTCCCAGGGGTGCAGGGAGCAGCCGCGCAACTGTCAGTTCCGACAGCCTTGCAGCTGCTTCCTCCACCCTTTTCCAGTGTGCACTCGGGGTGGACCGCCCCCACAGCCCCGCCCTTGGTACACCACTGCAGTTAGTGTCAATGAATACCAGCACTAACCGCTCAAGTGAAAACTGGCTATTTTGTAGGCGGTCCGGAATCCTGCAGGCATGGAAGTAGTTCCTGCGGGGTTCCAATGGGGAGTGCACAAGCCTCATACCACTCCTCCAACCCTTTTGTACCGCTTCCTTCAAGTGCTTTTTACACCCGACATGGCAAAAAAACAAAAAACAAAAAGAAAAGCAAAAAATAATCCAGTTATTTTTTTTCAGCGCAGGAACAAAGCCTTTTACCGTTCCTGCTGTAAAAAACAAACAACAAACTGCATATACCGTGAACATGGAATTCCGCTTCTATGGTTACCATATTTGCCCTTAAGAAAAAGAGGAGACATGTCCCATCCCTTGTCACATTGACCTCCCCCAAAGAATGCCAGATTCCCTCTCTCTCTCCCCACTGTATACCCCCTCCTTCCACGAACATGACTCTATTCACCACCCCTGCCGTCCCCTCCTGTACCTTACTGTAGTGCCCTGGTGGTCTAGTGGCCTTTTCGGGGCAGGAAAGAGCCCCCCTGCTACTGAGTATGATGCACAGTTATGACATATAAGTACATAAGTATTGCCATACTGGGAAAGACCAAAGGTCCATCGAGCCCAGCATCCTGTTTCCAACAGTGGCCAATCCAGGTCACAAATACCTGGCAGAAATCTAAACAATAGCAACATTCCATGTAGAACCCCAAAGAGTAGCAACATTCCATTCAGATTCTCAAATAGTAGCAACATTCCATGTAGAACCCCAAAGATTAGCACGATTCCATTCAGAATCTCAAATAGTAGCATAAGTACATAAGTATTGCCATACTGGGAAAGACCAAAAGTCCATCGAGCCCAGCATCCTGTTTCCAACAGTGGCCAATCCAGGTCACAAATACCTGGCAAGATCCCAAAAATGTACAAAACATTTTATACTGCTTATCCCAGAAATAGTGGATTTTCCCCAAGTCCATTTAATAACGGTCTATGGACTTTTCCTTTAGGAAGCCATCCAAACCTTTTTTAAACTCCGCTAAGCTAACCGCCTTTACCACATTCTCTGGCAACGAATTCCAGAGTTTAATTACACGTTGAATGAAGAAAAGGTTTCTCTGATTCGTTTTAAATTTACTACATTGTAGCTTCATCGCATGCCCCCCTAGTCCTAGTATTTTTGGAAAGCGTGAACAGATGCTTCACATCTACCCGTTCAACTCCACTCATTATTTATAGACCTCTATCATATCTCCCCTCAGCCGCCTTTTCTACAACAGCGTCATTCTGTTGAGCAATGTCTGCCCTCACCTGTCTGCAGACTCTGGATTTCTCCAGCAAGTACTGCTCAATTTTTGCCCCTTCAATGGCTCCTCTTTTGTTGAAATGGATGTCGATGTATTTACCAAATCGGCTGGAGTTGTCATTACGAATTGTCTTGGCGTTACCAAAAGCTGTAATAAATGCAAAATAAAGATGTGGTAAGCAACAGATTTTCCCAACAGCAGATGCCTGCACTTGGCCATTCTTTTTCCTTTGATTTATTTTGCCAGAAATTACCTTCTAATATGGGGTTGGCCTCCAGCACCTGTTGTTCAATCCAGGAGTGCTGCCCGCTAATGGCAGCCAAGAACTGCAAGATCAGTTTGGTGCTCTCTGTCTTCCCTGCGCCAGACTCGCCACTGAAAAGAGAAAGGGAGAGCAGCATACGTCAGGCAAGAAAGACTGGCAAATGTGCTGTTTAGGTGGCTTGTATGAGTTCATCCAACTGGCAGAGGGGCAGCCCTAGAATTTAAGAATAGCCATACTGAGTCAGACCAATGGTCTATCTAGCCCAGTATCCTGCTTCCAACAGTGGCCAATCTGGATTACAAGTACCTGGCAGAAACCCAAAGAGTAGCAGATTCCGGATCCTCAAATAATAACAGGATTCTGGAACCCCTAAGAGTAATAAGATTCTGGAAACCCAAACAATAACAAGATTCTGGAATCCCTAAGAGTAACAAGATTCTGGAAACCCAAACAATAAAAAGATTCTGGAACCCCTAAGAGTAACAAGATTCCGGAACCCCAAATAGTAGCAACATTCCATGTTATCAATCCCGGGGCAAGCAGTGGTTTCCCCTATGTCCACCTCAAAAAGAGACTATAGATTTTTCCTCCAGGAACTTGTCCAAACCTTTTTTAAATCCAGATACACTAACCTCTGTTACCACAATCTCCAGGAACGAGTTCCAGAGCTTTACTATTCTTTGAGTGAAAAAATATTTCTTCCTATTTGCTTTAAAAGTATTTCCAAGTAATTTCATTAAGTGTCCCCTCGTCTTTGTACTTTTTGAAAAGAGAAAAATTGATTCACTTTTACTTGTTTGACACCACTAAGGATTTTGCAGACCTCAATCATATCCCCCCCCTCATCTGTCTCTTTTCCAAGCTGAAGAGCCCTAGCCTCTTTAGCCTTTACTCATATGAGAGGAGTTCCACCCCTTTATTATTTTGGTCGCTCTCCTTTAAACCTTTTCTAGATGAAAACGGTAATGGAATTCAAACATGTGTGGGATAAACACAAAGGAATCCTGTTTAGAAGGAATGGATCTACGGAATCTTAGCGGACACTAGGTGGCGACGCCGGTATTTGGAGCATAAAACTGGTGCAGGGCGGACTTCTACGGTCTGTGCCCTGAGAAAGGCAGGGACAAATCAAACTCGGATATACATATAAAGTATTACATACCATGTAAAATGAGTTTATCTTTCTTGGGCAGACTGGATGGACCGTTCAGGTCTTTATCTGCCGTCATTTACTATGTTACTATCAGGCTTATTTTCGAAAGGGATCGCCGGCGATCTTCCGACATAAATCGGGAGATGGCCAGCGATCTCTCAAAAGCGGCCAAATTGGTATAATCGAACCCCCCCCCCTTTTTTTGACACCATCGCCGTTTTCCCGTCACCGAGCCGGTGAAAGTTCAAGGACATGGGCGGGCATGGGTGTGACTAACAGATGGCTGGCTTCAGTGCATAATGGAAAAAACAAAAGCGCCATTAATGAGTATTTCGCCGGTTTTACTTGGTCCTTTTATTTTCACGACCAAGCCTCAGAAAGGTGCCCCAACTCACCAGATGACCACCGGAGGGAATGGGGGATGAGCTCCCCGTACTTCCCCCGGTGGTCACCAACCCCCCTCCCACAGTAAAAAAAATAAAAATAAAAACCTTTTTTGCCAGCCTGTATGCCAGTCTCAAATGTTAAACCCAGCTCCCCGACAGCAGTAGGCAGGTCCCTGGAACAGTTTTTGTTGGTTGCAGTGGACTTCAGGCAGGCAGACCCAGGCCCATCCCCCCTACCTGTTACACTTGTGGTGGTAAGTGTTGAGCCCTCCAAACCCCCCCCAAAACCCACTGTACCCACATGTAGGTGCCCCCCTTCACCCATAAGGGCTATGGTAACGGTGTAGAGTTCAGGCAGAGGTTTGACTCGTGGAGCTATTGCTGCCAAAGTTAAGTACAACTAACTGTACTTTAAAAGCTATAAGTTAAATGCTCTTTGGAGCGTTGAAGATAGTAAAAACAAACAAAAAAAATTGAAAATGTCGCGTAGATCTGTGAAGATGTTCACAGCGCCATAATTCTATGGGACGCTGTGCCCAAATGGGAAATGCTGTTGATTATTCTGATGATCCCCGTTCTTCAAAAAAAAAATTTTTAAAGAAAAGGACTGTGGAATATGTAAAGTGTAAATGTTAGGGACAGAATTAAAGTATAGTTTAAAGTAAGACCCCACCTCGATATTGTAAGGTCCTTTCAAGTTGATTAAAAATTAACGCCAGCATTAAAGGCAGTTAGTGCCCGACTAGCGAGCATGTTAACGTGCACAGAACGTTCAGACAGCTATTAACGTGCGCGTCAAAGATGGGGGCAGACCAGTGGCATTCCTAGCTTGGATTGCACCCGGGGCGGATCGTCGATGCGGACCCCCCCCCCCCGCCTGCGAAATTACACCTCCCCCACCCCGGCAAAATGACACCCCCCCCTGGGTGCACGCTGCTGGGGGGGGTGCCGCGGCACGCGCCTGTGGGCTCCGACTTCGCTAACTTCGCTCGTTCGCTGCAGCTCCCTCTGCCCCGGAACAGGAAGTAACCCTGGTCCTCTTTCTATTGTCCTATCCGATTATGTCGTTCCTTTTAGTTTCTAATTGGCTTTATTTTGAAAGCGGAATATAAGTATTATAATAAATGTAAAACATTCAGCATTACCAGGTAGTAGAAACAAGGTTCCCCATGTTGTTTCAAGTTATTTTCATCCCAAAATGACAGGACCCCCCCCCCCCCCCAACCTCCAAAAGAAAAAGTTCAGGTTCTTCCCAAGTGCTTTCTATATATGGTGGCCAATATGGGTGCCGATATGTGGGCACTGACCCAAGATGTCTACCCAACTAAATTGGCTATTATTGCCAGTCATTGGGTACTAATTGGCATCAGTTTTAATTTGTGCACACATTTTGCAATACACTATTCTCTAACAATGTGCGTTCAAATCCCACAGCACACAATCCAAAAGGGGGCATGGCCATGGAAAGTGCATGGGCGGGTCAGAGGCATTCCTAAAATTTGCACGCGGTGTTACAGAATACCGGGGATGGGTGTTCAAATTAGGTGCTGGGAATTACACCTGGTTTCAGCAAGTGTAAGCAGTGGCGTAGCCAAGGGTGGGCCCAGGCCCACCCACTAGCAGCACACCTATGACGTGTCTGGCAGTGATCCCCAAGCCCCACCAGCCAAAATTCCCAACAACTGTCCTTCCTGCATACCAGCCTTTCCTCTAATGTATTCCCGCCTATGCGGAAACAGGAAGTTGCATCAGAGGGAAGGCTGTGGGCAGGGGTGTGCTGGTAAATTTTTAACAACAGGCTCTTTCTCCGGACGTAGCCAGCTCTGCAGTTGGTAGGGCCAGGGGTGGTGGTGGTGGGGGGGGGGGGGAGCAACACTTGCCTCTCTCTCCTCCCTCCCTTTGTGCGGGCACGCTAGGCATACCTTTGCTGGCAGCCAATAAATGGACTGCCACCACTCCCAACGTCTTGCTCTGAGCAGCATGCTGGAACTTCTCTCACATGCTCGAGGTCCCAGCCTGCTGCCCAGTGCTGGAAACAAGGAGCGGGGAGCTGCAGTAGTCTATTTACTTGGCTGGCAGGACTCAGCATCCCCACCAGCAAAGTAAAAGATAATTCAGCAGGGGGCCCAAGCCCACATTTTGGGAGCCAGTTGTTAAAGTAGCCATGGAGGGCTCTACTTTAACAACCGGCTCCCAAAATTCTTAAAAACTTAACAACCGGCTCTTGCGAGCCTGTGAGAGCCTGCTCCAGCACACCACTGGCTGTGGGGCCAATATGAGTAGTGTGTATTAGTTGCTGCTCGCTGCCATTGAAAATCTGCTATTTAAAAGGTATGGGGGGAGGGGGATGTTTGAGAGACCATATGGCATGCAGGCGAGAGAGGGAAAGCCCAAATCACTTGTGGGACAGGGCAGAGTTCTTCTGCCCACCCATCCTGGGCCCAGGCCCACCCAAAATTGGGTGTCTGGCTAAGCCCCTGATTAAGTCTTGGCACCCAAATTTGGATGCTGAAATGGGCACTCAATGCTGTTCTATGTTGGATGGTTATCTTTGTGAAGACTGCAGACTTTTCCCATATTAGTACATAAGTACATAAGTAGTGCCATACTGGGAAAGACCAAAGGTCCATCTAGCCCAGCATCCTGTCACCGACAGTGGCCAATCCAGGTCAAGGGCACCTGGCACGCTCCCCAAACGTAAAAACATTCCAGACAAGTTATACCTAAAAATGCGGAATTTTTCCAAGTCCATTTAATAGCGGTCTATGGACTTGTCCTTTAGGAATCTATCTAACCCCTTTTTAAACTCCGTCAAGCTAACCGCCCGTACCACGTTCTCCGGCAACGAATTCCAGAGTCTAATTACACGTTGGGTGAAGAAAAATTTTCTCCGATTCGTTTTAAATTTACCACACTGTAGCTTCAACTCATGCCCTCTAGTCCTAGTATTTTTGGATAGCGTGAACAGTCGCTTCACATCCACCCGATCCATTCCACTCATTATTTTATACACTTCTATCATATCTCCCCTCAGCCGTCTCTTCTCCAAGCTGAAAAGCCCTAGCCTTCTCAGCCTCTCTTCATAGGAAAGTCGTCCCATCCCCACTATCATTTTCGTCGCCCTTCGCTGTACCTTTTCCAATTCTACTATATCTTTTTTGAGATACGGAGACCAGTACTGAACACAATACTCCAGGTGCGGTTAGATTGTTCTTCAGTGCTGTTTAAATATGTATATTTCCAATACTGTTTCATGTTAGTCCTATTACTAAGAGGGGAGACGGCAGGGGAGGGGGATGTGGTTGGGATCTGGGTGGTGTGGAGCGGGTGAAGATGGGTCAGTTTTTCACTCGTTGAAGGGTGTGAAGACCAGGGGACGCTTGGTGGGGTTGCATGGAAGTACTTTGGAAACAAACAGAAGGAAATATTTTTTCACTTAACCAATAGTTAAGCTCTGGAACTTATTGCCGGAGGATGTGGTAATGGCGATTAGCGTATCTGGGTTTTAAAAAGATTTGGACAGGTTCCTGGAGGAAAAGTCCATAGTTTGTTATTCATACGGACAAGGGGGAAGCCATTGCTGTCCCTGGGATTGGCAGCATGGAATGTTGCTACTCTTTGGGATTCTGCCAGAAACATGCGACCAGGATTGACCACTGTTGGAAGCAGGATACTGGGCTAGATGGACCATTGGTCTGATCCAGTATGGTTATTCTTATGTTCTTATTCAATTTTCCATCTCCATGTTTACTTCATTGATTGTATTTATGCCTATATTTGGTTATTATCAATTTACAAAAACGTTGGGAGTGGAGGAGTGGCCTAGTGGCTAGAGCACCGGTCTTGCAACCCAGAGGTGGCCGGTTCAAATCCCACTGCTGCTCCTTGTGATGTTGGGCAAGTCACTTAACCCTCTATTGCCTCAGGTACAAATTTAGATTGTGAGCCCTCTTGGGACAGAGAAATATCCAGCGTACCTGAATGTAACTCACCTTGAGCTACTACTGAAAAAGGTGTGAGCAAAATCCAAATAAATAAATAAAATATTACGCTGATAACAAAATTGTTTTATGTCAAGCTGTACCTGCTGTACATCACTTCTCTTCATAAATGCAGTTAATAAATGTCCGCATTAAAATTGAACTAAAATGACTTGTGTCTGCCTTTCCTGCTGAACTGTTTGCACAGCTCTGGTTGCGGGACTCGTGTACCACCCCCGTGCCCTGGGAATGCACACTCACCTTATAATGCAACACTGGTCCTTATTATTGCGCTGCATGTTGAAGTAACAGTTGTCAGCAATAGCAAAGATGTGGGGCGGCATCTCCCCGATCTTTTTGTTGGTATACAGCCGGATCTGGTCTGGCGTGTAGATGGGTAGCAGCTGGTAGGGGTTGACTGCCACCAGAATGGAACCCGTGTACGTCTGGGAGAAACACAGAGAAGAAAGGTTACCATTGGGTTGTAGGAAAACCTGTGCTTTTGCGGATATTTGCACCCGTGTGCAAACTATAAGGAGAACGGTGGATTGTGCGTCACTCATTACCAGTGCGTTTTTCTAGAGAAAAAGGTGCCGGTACTCAAATGCCAGGCCACCCTTCAGGGGTGGGGTCATCACTGAGGGGACCCACCCCACAATAGCCAGGCCCTGTGCAACTAGCCACAGAATCTATGACAAGGCAGAATCGGTGTGTAGAGCCTGAGCTCTTTCATTAAAACTTGGGGACCATGGGTCAATTTTAGCAGACAATGGAAAAGGTACCGGTATTCAGTACCCCCAAGTACCCCCTCAAAAAAAGCCCTGCCCGCTATCCAAAGATGTGATCCGGTCCTGGGTTTTCCCCAATGATGTACCCTAAGAACAGTATGAACAATTTTTGTGACTGATGGCGCTTATGAGCCGTAAACTTTACATCAATTTTCAAAGGGAAATGGACCTCAGCCTCTCAGCAAGTACTTTCTCAACTTTATTGCTATGGAAAATCTTCTCCTAAATTGATAAGAACGTGGTTTATTTGTGTTTGTGTGAAACGTACAGATCAGGGGCGTAGCCAGACTTCAGCGGGAGGGGGGTCCAGAGCCCGAGCTGAGGGGGTACATTTTAGCCCCTCCCCCGGCACTACCAACCCCCCCTGCCATTTTTTACCCCTTCCGCCGCCGCCACCACCACCTTCGACCCCCTCTTCCCGCTGCCGCCAACCCTCCCCCCCACCGCCATCGGGTACCTTTGCTAGCGGGGGTCCCCAAACCCCGCCAGCTGAAGTCCTCTTCTCCGGCGCGGCCGCGTTGCTGATCTGCAAGGGCAAGCTTCTGTTTCTGCGAGACTGATGTCCTGCACGTATGTGCAGAAGCCTGCCCTTGCAGATCAGCAACGCGGCTGCGCAGGCTTCGGTTTCTGTGAGTCTGACATCCTGCACATACGTGCAGAAGCCTGCCCTTGAGGTTCAGCAACGTGGTCGCGCCGGCTTCTGTTTCTGTGAGTCTGACGTCGAGTCTGACGGCCTGCACATACGTGCAGGACGTCAGACTCACAGAAACAGAAGCCTGTCCTTGCAGATCAGCAACGCGGCCGCGCTGGAGAAGAGGACCTCGGTCGGCGGGGGTTGGGGACCCCCGCCAGCAAAGGTACCCAACAGCGGTGGCAGCAGGGGAGGGTTGGTGGCGGGAGGGAGGGGGTCAAAGGGGTTGGTGGCGGGGGGGGGGGACCAGGGCCAAATCTACAGGGGCCCCTTTCTCCCGTGGCCCCACATAGCTACACCCCTGGTACAGATTGGTTCATTTATCTGGCCATTTCTACTGATTGCTGCGTTCCTGCCAAGATGATCAGCCGCTTATCTGCCATGTGAACACTTTAGATCAGATCCAGTATTTCCTACCACAGACTGCCACCAATGCACACAGCACAGTAGAAAGCACAAATATCATGAGAAGACTTTCAGAGATTTCAGTCTGGATCTACAGAGCGAAGCAAAAAAAAAAAAAAGTAACCCCCTAGAGTTTCTTTGCTGTTTTCTCAGCAACCGCTTGGAATTTCAGTGTGAAAGTTTACTGTTTTATTTGTTGTTACTGTCTATATTTATGTGCCTAGTGGAATAAGATTATCTTTAAACACGGTGAAGTTACAGACTTTTTAGTGTGACCACCCAGCAATTTTTGCGCATTTAAAAATGTTTGCACTGTAAAATTACCATTATTAAAAAAAAAAAAAAAAACTTTGGTACCAGCTTACTGTTCATGATGTCACAGTGATATAGACTTTTGTCTGGGGAGCAATATTGGGGATGTTATCACAAGCTCCATCCAAAGTTGCAAACAATCGCCGAACTCAAGAAAACGCTGCAGAGGATCTGCAACAGCCTACCACAGGGACGGATCGACAAGGTTGCTAAGACTGAAGGTGGGGGTGGACACTTTAAGCATTCACAGTGACTGCAAAATTCGGACATATTGTTACTTGTATCGTTTGAATGATGCTATTTTACTCTGTTTTAGCTCAAACATTTTTAACATGCACAAATTGCTAGGTAGTAATACTAAAATGTCAGTAACATCAACATAGCTTGGCTTAGCTTCGGAAAAACGCGATTTGAAAGTGCAAAACCCCTTCGCGAAAAATTACACTGGCTCCCAATCAAAGAACGCATTGCTTTCAAAATCTGCATTCTGGTTCACAAAATTATCTACGGTGAAGCTCCAGGATACATGACAGACTTGATCGACCTACCAACTAGAAACACATCCGAATCAACACGAACGTACCTAAATCTGCACTAACCAAGCTGCAAAGGACTGAAATATAAATCAACTTACACATCCAGTTTTTCCTACATGAGCACACAACTGTGGAACGCATTACCCAAAGGCCTTGGAAACTACGAACGACCACCTAAACTTCCGAAAAACACTAAAAACTAACCTGTTTAAAAAGGCACACCCTACCGATCCAACATAAATGCCTGATCTCTGCAACATAACAAAACTAAGGAGCGTAATGGACATAACACAACTCTTCCGTTGTACGATTCCCTAGTGTGGCTGTGCCACATGAACTTTATCTTACCACAACATCACCTTGTATTTGTTTACACCGGAGTCTGTAACGCCTCTCCGGTACTATGTAAGCCACATTAAGCCTACAAATAGGTGGGAAAATGTGGGATATAAATGTAACAAATAAATATGACAGTCACATGTGAAATATATGTTGTGGGTACTAATCCCCCTCAAGAAAGCAGAGCAAGGTTCATTACATAATTTGGTGAGACACAGAATGCACTAACCACTAGGAGTGGTCTAGTGGTTAGGGTGGTGGACTTTGGTCCTAAGGAACTGAGTTCGATTCCCACTTCAGGCACAGGCAGCTCCTTGTGATTCTGGGCAAGTCACTTAACCCTCCATTACCCCATGTAAGCCGCATTGAGCCTGCCATGAGTGGGAAAGCACAGGGTACAAATGTAACAAAAATAAAATAGATACTATTGGAGATTCTACATGGAATGTTGCTACTATTGGAAATTCTACATGGAATGTTGCTATTCCACTAGCAACATTCCATGTAGAAGGCTGCGCAGGCTTCTGTTTCTGTGAGTCTGACGTCCTGCACGTACGTGCAGGACGTCAGACTCACAGAAGCAGAAGCCTGCGCGGCCACATTGGTGTGACTCTGGGCAAGTCACTTAACCCTCCATTGCCCCATGTAAGCCGCATTGAGCCTACAAATAGGTGGGAAAATGTGGGATATAAATGTAACAAATAAATAAATTATTAAATGCTGTTTAATAGTAATACATAAGTATGATGACTAAATAAGTGTGTAAAATTTCTTGTTGAATTGAAAGCGGTTGCTGAGAAAACAGCAAAAAAACTCGGGGGGGGGGGGGGGGCACTTTTTTTTTTTTTTTTTTTACCTCACCCTGGTTTTACATAAGTAGACAGACAAATTCAGCCATGGGGGATTTTTCAGCTAGCTAAAAGTTCTTGAATGCTCAGACAACAAAAGCACTTAGAGCAGCAGTAAAAATAAATGTTTGGGAGGGGGAGAAATCTATAGGTTTACATTTATTAAGCTCGGTATATCACCTCGCTTGGTGCACATTAACTGACAGATTCTACATAGCACACCTAGAGAGAGTTCCACACTGAAACAGGAGCGTAGCCAGACTTCGGCGGGAGGGGGGCCAGAGCCCGAGGTGAGGGGGCACATTTTAGCCCCCCAGGCGCCGCCGACCCCCCCCCCTGCTATTGCCAACCCCCCTGCCCCTGCCACTGCCAACTTTGACGACCTCTGCCGACGACCCTCTCGACCCCCCCTCCCGCCACCAACCCTCCCCCGCCGATGCTGTGGGCTACCTTTGCTGGCGGGGGACCCCGATCCCCGCCAGCCGAGGAGGTCCTCTTCTTCCTCTGAAGGCTTCGTTCTGTTTCTGACGTCCTGCACAAGGATGGCTCCAGACCTAACGGAAAAGTTTGCTCCTTAAAAGGTAGGCACTCCTTTCTGTGCATCGCACAGAATGCTCATTATAATACTAATGAGCTCATTGTAATACATTTGCATGGGATTCTCGGTAGCTTCTACGGTAGTGCTTCCCAAGTCCAGTCCTGGAGTACCCCTTGCCAGTCAGGTTATCCACAATGAATATGCATGAAAGAGATTTGCATATAGTGGAGGCAGTGTGTGCAAATTAAGTTCATGCATATTCATTGTGGATATCCTGAAAACCTGACTGGCAAGGGGTACTCCAGGACTGGACTTGGGAAACACTGTGCTACGGCCCATGGTTAAAGCCACGCAAAATCCCTTTGTGCATTAGACGATAAATAATGCTTGCTTTAGGCTGGCTACAGCTGGTCTAAAGAACATGTTGCAACCATGGCAAGCTTTGTGCATTTGGCCCTAAATAAATAAATAATTCAGGCTTTTTCTTACGTTATTTCACTTGACAGTTTCCTCCCGCTCAGCTGGAATTGGACTCTGCTGGGCTAAGCTGTCAAGAGACTTCATTTGCAGCTCATGCTTAGGTTGTTCTTCCTACCCTCCACCTCCATTTCAAATCTTCTCTCCGCTCCAGTAACCCACCAATATAGTGACAATCCTTGGCAAAAGGGCACAGCCCAGCGCTCTATCCAGGCCTAGGCAAGCCTCAGTCCACAGGGGTTTGAGCTCAGGTTTTCAGGATAGACGTAGATTTATGTGTATATCCCAGTGCAGGCATATTTATTTCAGGAGCGAATTGCATTCAAGGTTTGCGCCATGGTGCACAAAAATCATCAACGGGACTGTGCCAAGTTACATGCTGAACATGATCGACTTGCCTGCCAGAAATGCTGACCCAACATCTCGATTATATCTCACCTTGCATTACCCAAGCTGGAAAGGATGTAAGCAGGGCTCTATTCAGGCGTCAAGCTTTCCATTCATCAGTGCGCCAGGGGCGTATCTGAACTGCGGCGGTAGGGGGGGCCAGGGCCAGAGTGAGGGGGCACATTATAGCCCCCCCCCCACCGCCGCCATTGCCGATCCCCCTCCCCCCAGCCGCTGCCATTGCCAATCTCCCCCTCCGTTGTTGTCGCCTACCTTCGCTGGCGGGGGACCCCAACCCCCGCCAGCCGAGGTCCGCGTTCTCCTGCCGCTGCCGGCTGCCGTTAAAAGAATTCCGTCAGCTGGCGGGGGACCCCCAACCCCCGCCAGCCAAGCCGAGGTCCTTTCATTTCTTCTTCCAGTAAAGCTGGCGCCGAAAGTTTCTTCTGAGTCTGACGTCGCTGCACGTTGTACGTGCAGCACGTCAGACTCAGAAACAGAATGAGCTCTGTTTCTGAGTCTGACGTCCTGCACATACAACATGCAGCGACGTCAGAAATCACCAAACCCAAACGAAGGAAGGACGGAGACTTCAGCTGGCGGGGGTTGGGGTCCCCCGCCAGCGAAGGTAGGCGACAACAACGGAGGGGGATCCAGGGCGAAATCTGCGGGGGCCCAGGCCCCTGAGGCCCCACGCAGATACGCCCCTGCAGTGCGCACAACTGGAATGCACTTCCCGGAGCCATAACCAGTCTGAATGACTACCTTCTCTTTCGTAAGGCACTAAAACGCATCTGTTTGCAAAAACATCTCCTACAGGTCCCTATGTAGGACCATAACCCCTACATCCATGCAAACGCGGATTCTGGTTGGACCCATTCTTTTGTAATGTTCTATGTAAAGTGTCTTTTCTTTCTTGCACATTTGCTGTTCAATTCTAATTTGTATCTAATATCACCCAGAGTATAAATACATTGATACATAAATAAATATGCTGAAAACCCAGGCAGACTGGTGACCCTACAGGGCTTCAGAGTTTCTCCTCTGGGCTCCATCCAGAGCCCAGTGTGTATGCATGCTGTATGTAAGTCACTTGGAAAATGTCAGCACCTCACTGCTGCACCTGCTTCTAGTAAGGGGAAACATTTACATGAAAATAATGTTTATAACAGGGGCGTATCTGCTATGGGGCCACAGGGGCCTGGCCCCCGCAGATTTGCCCCTGGACCCCCTTACCAATGACACTCTCAACCCCCCTCCTCCTGCCGTCACTCCGCTGTTGCACCTCACCTCCCTTTGCTGGCGGGGGACCCCAACCCCCGCCAGCCGAAGTCTCCGTCCTTCCTTCCTTCCTTCGTTTGAGATTGGTGGTTTCTGACGTCCTGCACGCACGCATGTACAACGTGCAGGACGTCAGAAACCACCAAACCCAAACGAAGGAAGGACGGAGACTTCGGCTGGCGGGGGTTGGGGTCCCCCGCCAGCAAAGGGAGGTGAGGCATGACGGCAGAGTGACGGAAGGAAGGACGGAGACTTCGGCTGGCGGGCCAGCCCCCGCCAGCAAAGGGAGGTGAGGCGCGATGCCGGGGGTTCAAAGTAGTTGGAGCTGTCTTCCGCGAGAGGGGGGGGTTTAAAGTAGTCGGGCGGGGGGGGGGGGAGTGGTGGCGTCGTCGTCTTCGTCTTCAGCAGGGGGGGGGGGGGTCAGTGCCGCCGGGGGGGGGGGGGCTAAAATGTGCCCCCTCTTCTCGGCTCTGGCCCCCCCTACCGTTGAAGTTCAGATACGCCCCTGGTTTATAGATTTGAAACTGCAATCCCCCACCTCAATGCCCACTCTGGTACACGTCAAGAAGATGTGTTATAACATAATATAGTTGAAGACGGCAGATAAAGACGTGTACAAGTCATCCGGTCTGACCATCAAGATAAACTCATAGCCTACAGCACGATGTGATAGTACATATACTTGATTTTGATTTCTTCTTGCCATTTTCAGAGAACAGAACGTAGAAATCTGCCCAGACCTGGCCTTGTTCCCCAACCACTGGAGCCTGCCATCAAAGCCCCACTCCAGTCCATCCAGATCTGTCCAGCCATGATCAGGGCAAAAAGTGCATTTTTTTTTAACCTACAAATCATTTTCCTAGCAGAAATATGCTTTAAATTCAAAAAATGTAGGAGATATGGAATGTCCCTCTTCTGAGACTAGTTAAGAGTACTTAAGAAGATCCGTATACTGAGGGATATGTGCCCCGTATCTCTTCCAGATACACCTTTGAGATTTCAGAGGTTGGTTACTGAGAAGACATACAGACATCCTGCAGACCAATAGCACATACATTAACACCCCTAATGTAGTTTAATACAGGTTAAATAATGCAAACCCCATTGTTCTCGGTGAGGCCTATTTAGGACTAATGCATTTAACTCAGATTAGTGCAGATGAATAAAACAGCTCCATAGTTTGACTCATAACATAACAATAAAACTTATGTTCCGCCATATACCGTTTGGTTCAATGCAGATTACATAAAAGAAGCTGGTCGTTTCCAGGAAAAACAAAATGAATAAAACCTAACTATAAAATAACAACTTATGAATTATTACAATTCAGTTCAAAGTTCCTAAACAGGTAGGTTTTCAAATATTTCCGGAATCGATTATAGTCATCTGAAGTATTAAATTTTGGATATATTTATCCAAACGCGTTGCCTGATAACAGAACAGGATACCGAGTAACTTACTCCTTTTTTCAAGTTTTGTATGGATGGAAAAGAAAAAAAAAAAAAGAGCTGAAATTCTAGTATCTCTGGATTTGTGTAAGAAAGCAAAATGATTCAAGCAATATGATGGTGCTGAACCATAAATTATTTAATGAATAAAACAAAAGAATTTAAACCAGATCCTGGCAAGTCCAGGAAGCCAATGAAGCTTTCTCTATTATTGGGAAATGACATGTTTTCTCAGAGAACAGATAAGTCACAGTACCATATTCTCAATGCTATGAAGTTTCTTTAGCAGTTGTTTAGGAATTCCTAAATAGATTATATGATAATAATCTAATAGATTCAAAATCAAAGATTATGCATTGAGTTTACTTTTCAAAAATCCTTCAAAGCACTGTACAAGGACCCTGTAGGGCCAGAGATTTGCGTGCTAATTTTCCAACGGCACCATTATTTGGTGTTTTACTACACAAAGATCAGTCCACACTGTTAGCAATTCACCTCCCCCCTCCCCCCACTTTTTCTTGTGAACATGTAATATTTTATCTGTGTTTAATAAGTAACAATCCTCGTCTTCACAAAATCACATGAAATGCTGCATGCACCCTTCTGGTATTAATCATGCAAAGTGCATTTATCTGAAATGTGCAAAACAGCTCCTGCATAGACCCCCCCTCTTTCATGCTAAATTGTTGAACAGCAATTCTCAAAGACTGCAAGCCAATCTGGTTTCAGGACAGCTTCCTCAATATGAATGAGAGGTTTGCATACAGTTGAGGAAAGAAGGTGGTTTTGAAAGGGTTACTGTAGGTATAAGAGCCAACTTTTCAAAATTATTGGGGGTGCTAAGCCCAATGGAAATAACCCCTCCCTGGACACATACAAGGAATCTTCTCAATATTGGGGGTGCTCAAGCACCCACAGCTCCCAAAGAGTGGGCTCCTATGATGTAGGCATCATTTACATATGCAAAAAGAAGATTCACATCAGGGATGCGCATTTGTTTGAAACAACATAAATGTCAACAACGTTTCCCATGTCTTTGACAAATGAAAATGAGCAGAACCCCCTCCCCAAATTTTGTGTTTATTCCTGTGCCGTCAGTAGTGTGTATGCTTCCAAAAGTGTGCACTGTTTGCAGAGGGTAAATACTATTCATGAAGAGCGCTCTATTCACAGAGTTCACACTCTTTCCCTATAGTGCATGAATGCACGAACCATTGCACATGTGTGAATAGAATAGTGTATGCATATTATGTGTACTATCGGGAAAGAGTGTTCTCTCTTCCAAGAGCATGCATTGTTCACAAAGAGAGCGTACTATTCGTGAAGACACCACTCTTTCACGATATTATGTGAATGCACGAACCATTGCCTGAATAGTGTGTGCACTATCAGGAAAGAATACATAATTAACAAAAGTGTGCACTGTTCACAAAAAGTGCATACTATTCATGAAGACAAAACTCTTTCTCGAAAGTGCATGAATGCACGAACCACTGCACATGCCTGAATAATGTGTGCATGTGTGCACTGTTGGGAAAGAGTGCATAATTAATGGAAGTGCGCACTGTTCTCAAAGAGTGCACACTATTCATGAAGACAACACTCTTTCTCAATAGTGCATGAACGCACAAACCACTGCACATGCCTGAATAGTGTGTGCGTGTGAGCACTATTGAGAAAAAGTGTGTATTCTGCCAAAAATATGCACTGGTCACAAAGAGTGTGTACTATTTATTAAAAGAACACTCTTTCCCAATAGTGCGTGAATATATGAACCATTGAACTTGCCTGAATAGTGTGTGCTTGTGAGCACTACTGAGAAAAAGTGTGTATTCTGTCAAAAATATGCACTGGTCACAAAGAGTGTGTACTATTTATTAAAAGAACACTCTTTCCCAATAGTGCGTGAATATATGAACCATTGAACTTGCCTGAATAGTGTGTGCCTGTGTGCACTATCGGGAAATAGTGCACACTCTTCCGAAAGTGTGCACTGTTCACAAAGAATGCATACTATTCATGAAGACAACACTCTTTCCCAATAGTGCGTGAATACATGAACCACTGCCCATGTTTGAATAGTGTGTGCATGTGTGAACTATCGGGAAAGTGTGCATTGTTCAGAAACGGTACGTACTATTCATGAAGAGAGCACAGTATTTACAAAGAATGCACATTCCCGATTGTGCGTCAGTGCACTCTTCGTGACCAGTGCACAATTTTTGCAAACAAAATGCACTCTTTTAGAAGGATGCACTCTTTAAAACATTGTTCCCTTGATGAAAGCATAACCCTCCCAAAACAAAATGAACATTCCTGGAAACAACAAGGGAAACAACATGATATGACAATTTTCTGGCTGCACACCCCTAATTTGCATTCGCTAACCATCACACACATATAGGTGATGATACATATGTCCTACAGTAGGCACAAATTTAAAGGAGGCGTGTTCTGGACATGGCCAGGGTGGACCTTGAAAGTATGTGTGTAGTTCACATTTTGCCATGCCAATACACGTATACTTCAAAAATGCTCACCGTTGGCATTTATAGCTGGTCCAAGTCATTTACAATCCCAGGGTATGGAGGAGTGATACATCTCTGATGTTTAAAATCAACTCAAAATTCAAAAAATTGAACTTTGGGACTTGGCTTCTTAATTGGCTCCCTTTTGATCTGCAGTTTTGAAAAATCCCCCACTTACACGTGATCCTGGACTAGGTTCTATATATGGTGCCTGAAAATTCCACTTGGAACCAATGGAATAGCTACGTGGGGCCACGGGGCCTGGGCCCCCGTAGATTTGGCCCTGGACCCCCCTGCTGACGACCCTCTCGACCCGCTACCTTTGCTGGCGGGGGACCCCAACCCCCACCAGCCGAGGTCCTCTTCTTCCAGCGCAAGGCTTTGTTCTGTTGCTTTGAGTCTGACATACAACATGCAGGACGTCAGACTCACAGAAACAGAACAAAGCCTTGCGCTGGAAGAAGAGGACCTCGGCTGGCGGGGGTTGGGGTCCCCCGCCATCAAAGGTAGGCGATGGCGGGGGAGGGTTAGCGATGGGAGGGGATCGAGAGGGTTGTCGGTGGGGTGGGGGGGGGGGGGGGTCAAAGTTGTTGGTGGTGGCAGGGGAGGGGGGCTAAAATGTGCCCCCTCACCTCAGGCTCTGGATCCCCCTCCCGCCGAAGTCTGGCTACGCCCCTGCTTGGAACGCCTAGGCGTATTCTGTATACATTTTATAGAATAGGCTTAAATTTCCACACAGTATACAGAATTATACCGAGTGCCTTTCCATGCAACCAAATTTAGTCGCGGCCATTTATGCCACATTTTAGTTGCTGTAAATACCAACGCCTAAATTAGGCACAGAGTAGGTGTATTCTATAACAATGCGCATAGATTTTAGAAATGTCCACGCCCTGTCCATGGCCACGCCCCTTTTTCAACTACGCAACTTAGAATTTACACGCGCTACATTACAGAATATGCTTAGCAAGCTGTGCGTGTAAATCTTATTGCCAATTAGTGCTGATAATTGCTTGTTAACATCCAATTAACAGCGCTGATTAGCTAAACAGTTAAGTTACGCACATTGTTATAGAATACACTTCAGTTTCTGTGTGGAAATTAAGGCACGATATATAGAATCCAGGGGACACTGGGTAAAATGGCTTCTTCTCATGTTTGCACCACCAAATTTATGTATAATTTTTATATCATTTTACATATTTTATAAAAGACTCCATATTCAGTGAGCTTTTTATAAAGTACACAGAGCAAAACATCCAGTTTCCAATAGAGATGCTTTTTGCTGAATTATTGCAAATTTATGTCACACATATTCATGTAGCTTATCCTGATAAACAAACCAGTTTGTTGTCTTTAGTGACTGCAGTTCAATCCTGAGCCTTGATAATAGGTTCTAGACCTGGGATATCCAGTATAAAATAATACAACCAAAAGTTTTCACCCAGACTGCAAGGAGCACCTTACACCCAAGTAACCCTGAATTGACCAACATGTTTCCCAATCCGAGGGACTGGGCACACGAGGCTCACACCCATGTGCTTGTCTGTTCCTCTCTCACCCTTGGAAGTTTGCATTTCCTGAAGACCACATGCTATGAAGCAATGATAACATGCCTAACAATATCCCATATGAGAAAAGAAAGGCGGCAGTGATTTAGTGCATTAAGAGTTAAAGAGCAGATGATTTATTGCATTTAGCAGGTTAAATGGCAGCACCATGGATTATGGATACTGAAAAAGCATCTGGGGAGTGGCATCACAAACGTTTCTCAAAATTAACAGAAAATGGTATGACTGTGCTGTGTGTCGTACTTACCCTTCCTCCACAGTTAGTCTAAGGTACCAAAAAAAAAGAAGCAAGAAAAAAAGGAAAATTCATAATGCATTAAAAAACAGCAAAGCTTTTTAGAAATTAAGAAGAATTCTAAGGTAAGAGATCCATATTCCCTGGGTCTGCCCAGCAGGCCCTTGATTGCATGCCTGAAACAATGCCGTCACCTCAGTAGCTCCTATAATATCACCCACATGTTGCAGATGTGATATGAATATTAATAGTTTAAAAAGGGTACCCGGTCAAAGTAGCTCTGTCAAAAAAAGCCCCAACAAAATGGCCCTGACAAAATAGCCCAGGACATAATAGCCCCCAGACAAAAGGGCCCGATCAGGATGTCCAGAATATGGCCTCTGACAAAGTAACCCGAACAGTACCAGACGGGGGAGAAATTAGCTTGCGGCACAGTGGAAGAGGATGTGCCCATTTATTTGTAGAGGATCCCTGTATTCGAGGTAATTTCATAGGTAATAATGATAAAACTAATTTTAGGTTAAGAGTTCCAACACAGTCTATTTGGGTTAATGCCTTTGTTAAGATAAACAGACTGTGTTGAACTCTTAACTAATACTTAAATCAGTGAAGATTTCACTTGTAGTTTATCATCTTTTTTTGGGATGTGTTATTTTTTTTCTAGGGGGCTATTTTGTGGGAGGGGCCATTTTGTCTAGAGGTATTTTGTTAGGGGCTGATTTCTCAAGGGCTATTTTGTTACAATGCTGTTTTGTCGGGGCTATTTTATCAGGGCTATTAGTGTTGGGGTGCCTTTAAAAAGGTGTTAATAGACTAAAGGGCCAATATTCAAAGTGATTTAAGTGGGCAGCAGCTTCTCCTGCCCGCTTAAATCACTTTCTGCCACTTAAGTGGGGATATTCAGCAGCACTTACGGAGAATGCCACTGAATATGCCCTCAGACCGCCCAATGAGCGGGAGGCGGCAATATTCAGTGCTGGCACCTGCATAGCTAACCGGCTTAATTTAGAACAGCTCAGCTGTCCTAAATAAGGCCGCTTAGCTATGTGGGTGCCGGCTCTGAATATCGGGCTGCCACCTGCATAACTTTTTTTTCCTTAAAAAAAAAATCTCGAGCCCTGAGTCCTCTTCCTCCCCGACAATTTCCTCTCTTTCCCTCATTCCTCTGCCCAGCCTGCGTCAACACCCCGCTGGAAGACCCCCAAGCCTCCCCCAGCCGTACAGGTAGGCCCCCGGCCCTACCTGTATCCCTGGCGATCCCCCCTTGGAGCCCCGGGCCCGGGGAATTTTGTCCGCCCTGCCCCCCCCCTCTCGGTGGCCCTGGCTCAGCCTCCAGGTACCTCAAACCCTCCTTTCCTCCTACATTGGCTGTCTGACACTGCCACCAGAACTTCTCTCTGCCGCAGCACACCCTTGTGGAAGAAGGAAGTTATATCAGAAGAGGAAGGGGCTGTGGCAGAGCAAAGTTCTGGCATCAGTGGCAGATAGTCAATGTAGCTGCCGGTGCCCCTGCATGGAGGAAGGGGAGAGGGGAGATTCTGAGACTGGAGCGCAGGAGAGGTTGTGTCCCGGTCCCACTCCCAGACCTGGGGACAGAGGGGAGAGAGGGTTGCCGGGCACATGGGAGGGAAGTACTGGGCTCCCCACTGCCTTGAACCCTCAAGCACTGTCCAGTTGCTCATATGGTCAGTCCATCCCTGTTCCCTAGCCATTGCAGGACATTCACACTGAATATGCACAAAACAGATTTGAATCTAATGGAGGTGCAGCATGTGAATCTCTCTCGTATATATTCATTGTGGATATTCTGAAATCCAGAGTAGCCAGGAGCTTCTTTCAGACTACTAGGGAAATATCTGCTCTTCATTAATTCCCATGCTGCTTTTACAGCCTAAGAATACTTGCAGTGTATAGGACAGTGATGGGCAACCTTTTGAGCTTGGTGTGTCAAAATTCACCAAAAAAACAAGCATAACTCGGGTGGTGTGTCACTTCAAGAAAAATCACTGCTACTAGGACCGCCCCCGGGCCCCCCCTACCCGAGGTCGCCGGGCCCCCCCTCCACCCGCTACCGGGCCCGGAACTAACCTTAAAGCCTCCTTTCACGTTGCAGCAAGCAGCAGCAGGGCAGACCTCTCCTCCTTCCTTCTGTGCTCCGCCCTCGCGGACGTTACGTCAGGCGAGGTCAGGACACGGAAGGAAGGAGTGGCCTGCCCTGCTGCTGCTTGCTGCGACATGAAAGGAAGCTTTAAGGTTAGTTTCCGGGAGCGAGGAGGGAGGGCGGACCACACTGCGGCGGCACCGCGTGTCATCGAAAATGGCTACGCGTGTCAGTGCTGACACGCGTGTCATAGGTTCGCCATCAGGGGTATAGGACCTAAGAATGGGTCCACACTGAACAAAGCAGCCTAATATATGTCATAACACCTGAATCATTGACATTGGTTCACGCTGAGCTGTGAAATAACATCTTAGTTTGACTGCAACACTGAGAAATCTTACATCGCAAATCAGAAGCAACTTTTGAAGAAGGGGCCAGAATGATCTAGAAAGCACAAGTGCTACATCTTGTGGTTCTTATGAGAATTACAGGTATCACAATCTGAAAATCACAGTTGTCTGCAACGCAGCTCCTAGAATTTTGAACTACCCAAATTCAAAATTAAATAGCTTGAAACTTCTCTGTATCAAATGGTTAACTCAAGGTGAAACGTTTTTGAGCCTTGCTTCAGCTGGCATTGGCCCTTTAAGAGAATTAAGAGTATTATTTGAACGCATCTAGCTGAAAGGAAGTTTGACAGCAGAGGAGAGAAGAAGTAATTTGCTCCACAGAGCATGCATGCATTGCTTTATGATCTCATGTTATGTTTATATGTATTTGTTTATGTTAGAAATAACTTCTAGGGAGAATGCAGAAAGTATGAGCTTGCTGTGAGCTACAAAAAAATAAGAGCTATGCGCATTCAAGCTTCTTTCATATGTAGGCTTTGGGTTCAATAACAATATTTCAACTTGTATACATGCTCTCAGACCTCTGCTGCAGATTTGGGGGAATTGCTACATAAATAGACTGATTTTATAGGGGGAAACAGAAAAATGTAATGAACTCTGAAGTGTTAAGGCCTCTCCAAGTTTCTCCCAAGATGTAAAAAGCAGGAAATAAAGATGCCGGAAACTTGGAAGATACAAGAGTCATATTATCAACGTGGGCTACTGTTAAGACACTGTGTTATTTTACCATTAACTCATGCTATTTCAGTACAGGTCCCGTTTTATGCAGTGAAACCTAGCTACTAATAACTGGGGTTAACAGTAAAATGACATGTTAACAGTAGCCCAACTCGATAACTGAATAAGACACAAGAAATGTCTCTAAAAATTAAAATCTCTGCTATATGTAATAAAAGTGAGCCAGGTATAGGACAATCAAGCCATTGTGACATCACTGAGGAGTTTGGCTCTTAGGCACTGGTGGAATGAGGCATTATGACATCACAGTATCAGCTCTGGTTAAATCACTGCTATATGTAATAGAAGTGAGCCAAGTATAGGACAATCAAGCCATTGTGACATCACTGAGGAGTTTGGCTCTTAGACACTGGTGGAATGAGGCATTATGACATCACAGTATCAGCTCTGGCTACCAGAGACTGAAACTCTTCACACTACTGGGGGAAGTTATCAATTGTAGTTACTGTTAAGATGAGTCATTTTACCACTAAAATGCAATGAGACCTAGTTACTAATAACTGGGGTTAACAATAAATATGTCTTAATGGTAGCCCATATTGATAACCCCCTCCCCCCATGGTCTCAATGTTCACACAGGCTATACTTTGTGTTGTTTCAGGGGGTTTTCCCTAAACTTCATTTTGTTCAATATTCTAGATGAGTTAATGAAGCCAAAGGAACCCCACCCCCTATTCACACACACCCAAATGTCACTGGATTTTTTTTATGGTTTGCTTTAAAATGAAATGAAACAAGCTTGTTTTGTTGTGTTTTTCATGTTATTTCAAAATGAATGAAAACCCCTGGTGGTATTACACTCCCTCTTCTTCCAGCGCCACCGAAAATGGCAGCACCCAGCCCTGCCCAGTGCATCCTGGGATGCACTGGGTGGGGCTTCACCACCATATAAGGGAAAACTCCCTTATATGGTGCATCCCAGGAGGAAGTGCACTACTCCCTCCTCCGCCACTCAGGTACCGGGGGGCAAGGATGGGAGCTGCTAGACCACCAGGTTGGGGGGCTTGTGTTCGTGGCCCACTGGGCCACCAGAGCTTTGCCAGTTGTAAGATTCTGTTTTCTCTGTCTGAGTCTCTTGTTATAAAATGTGTTTATCTCTGTGTGAATTGGTATGTCTGACAAAAAAAAAAAATGAGGTGAAAAGAGTGGGCTATCCAAGAACATGAGAAAACTGGTCCCTTGGGGGTAGGATTGCAGGGCATTTTATAGTGATCCTTTGTTCTCGGTGCTGTTTTGTGCAATGGTAAATTAGTCAGGAAAGCAAAGATGCAAATGGATTAAAAAATAGAAAATACAATAAAACGGGGGTCGGGGGAAGACATTCTTTTATATATTTAACTAGCCGTTAAGCCCGTTAAAACGGGCGAGATTTGTGTTTTGCAAAATGTAATAATTCTCACCTCCATCCATCCATGTCCAGCAAACCTCCTCTCTCCCCTGCCCTCCCCTCCCCATGTCCAGCAACCCTGCTCTCTCCCCTGCCCTCCCCCCCATGTCCAGCAGCCCTCCTGTATTCCCTGGCCTCCCCCTGTCCACCAACCATCCACTCTCCCCTGCCCTCCCCCCCATATCCAGCAACCCTCCTCTTTCCCTTGGCCTCCCCCCTGTCCACCAACCCTGCTCTCTCCCATGCCCTCCCCCCCCATGTCCAGCAACCCTTCTCTCTCCCCTGCCCTCCATGTCCAGCAACCCTCTCCCCTGCCCTCCCCTCCATCGATACATGTCCAGCAACCCTGGTCTCTCCCCTGCCCTCCCCCCCATGTCCAGCAGCCCTCATCTCTCCCCTGGCCTCACCCCGTCCACCGACCCTCCTCTCTCCCCCCATGTCCAGCAATCCTCCTCTCTGCCCTGCTCTCTCCCCATGTCCAGCAACCCTCCTCTCTCTCTCCCCTGCCCTCCCCCCATGTCCAGCTACCCTCCTCCGTGCTGGGCCCCCTGCACTGACATGAGAGCGCCTCTCACCTCCGTGTGAAAGCACTGCAGGCAGCAGCAGATTGCTCTGCTGCTGCCTGAAGCGCTTCCACATAGAGGTGAGAGGCGCTGTCATGTCAGTGCAGGGGGCCCAATATGGAGGGGGGCGGGAGCGGCAGCGATGTGGGGATGGGGGGTGGAGGTTGGTGCACCGGCGATGTTGCTTCGTCTCCAGGCTCCAGCAGCAGCATCCTTTTCCCTCTCTGTTCCGCCCTCTGACATCATCACATCTTGACGTGAGGGCGGGACAGAGAGGGAAGGCTACTGCGCATTTGCGGGTGAGTCGGTCACTTGTCATTTATATGTTTGATGATATGAGGAAGTGCAAACGTGGCATGTGACGGTCAAGGGGAGAGGGCAGGAATATGTAGAAGCTGATGAGGATAAAGTGAAATTGCTTAACAAATATTTCTCATCTGTGTTTACAGATGAAGAGCTGGGAGTAGGATCAGAGAAAGCAAATACAAATAGGAACGAAAGTGTGGTAGACCCTGAATGATTTTCAGAGAACTATGTTCGTGAGAAGCTGGCTAAACTAAAGGTGGACAAAGCAATGGGGCCAGATGGTATTCATCTGAGGGTACTGGAGGAACTTAGGGAAGTTCTGGTGGATCCCTTGTCTGGCCTTGTCAATGCTTCTCCAGTTGGGAGTGATCCCAGAGGACTGGAGAAGGGCAGATGTCTCTACAAAACAGAAATAAGGAGGAGGTTGGGAACTACAGGCCGTTTAGCTGGACCTCTGTGGTAAGTAAATTAATGTAAATGCTTCTAAAAAAGAGAATAGTGTAGTTATCCTTTTTACACCCTGGACTTCTGTGAAGATAGACCCTGAACACTGGCTTTTCAGTCCCTTTATGCATGCCTCCAGAAGTGGAAAGGTGATTGAGAGAAGAGACCATCTCCCATTAAATCGCACTGTCCAGAGATTTCCTTAGGAGCAGGGGCTCCAGAATGCTCTTATCCGAACTCTAGAGGGCACATGTCTAAGGCCTCTGCTACATCTGTTCACAATATAAGTACATAAGTATTGCCATTCTGGGAAAGACCAAAGGTCCATCAAGCCCAGCATCCTGTTTCCAACAGTGGCCAATCCAGGTCACAAATACCTGACAAGATCCCAAAAAAGTACAAAACATTCTATACTGCTTATCCCAGAAATAGTGGATTTTCCCCAAGTCCATTTAATAATGGTCTATGGACTTTTCCTTTAGGAAGCCGTCCAAACCTTTTTTAAACTCCGCTAAGCTAACCGCCTTTACCACGTTCTCTGGCAACGAATTCCAGAGTTTAATTACACGTTGAGTGAAGAAACATTTTCTCAGATTCATTTTAAATTTACTACATTGTAGCTTCATCGCATGCCCCCTAGTCCTAGTATTTTTGGAAAGCATAAACGGACGCGTCACATCTACCCGTTCAACTCCACTCATTATTTTATAGACCTCTATCATATCTCCCCTCAGCTACCTTTTCTCCAAGCTGACGAACCCTAGCCGCTTTAGCCCTTCCTCATAAGGAAGTCGTCCCATCCCCTTTATCATTTTCATCACCCTTCTCTGCACCTTTTCTAATTCCACTATATCTTTTTTGAGATGCGGCGACCAGAATTGAACAAAATATTCGAGGTGCGGTCACACCATGGAGCAATACAAAGGCATTAAAACATCCTCATTTTTGTTTTCCATTCCTTTCCTAATAATATCTAACATTCTATTTGCTTTCTTAGCCGCAGCAGCACACTGAGCAGAAGGTTTCAACGCATCATCAACGACGACAGCTAGATCCCTTTCTTGGTCCGTGACTCCTAACGTGGAACCTTGCATGACATTGTTATAATTGGGGTTCTTCTTTCCCACATGCATCACTTTGCACTTGCTCACATTAAACGTCATCTGCCATTTAGATGCCCAGTCTCCCAGTCTCGTAAGGTCCTCTTGTAATTTTTCACAATCCTCCCGCGATTTAACGACTTTGAATAACTTTGTGTCATCAGCAAATTTAATTACCTCACTGGTTACTCCCATCTCTAGGTCATTTATAAATATGTTAAAAAGCAGCGGTCCCAGCACAGACCCCTGGGAACCCCACTAACTACCCTTCTCCATTGAGAATATTGACCATTTAACCCTACTCTCTGTTTTCTATCTTTTAACCAGTTTTTAATCCACAATAGAACACTACCTCCTATCCCATGACTCTCCAATTTCCTCTGGAGTCTTTCATGAGGTACTTTGTCAAACGCCTTCTGAAAATCCAGATACACAATATCAACCGGTTCACCTTTATCCACATGTTTGTTCACCCCTTCAAAGAAATGTAGTAGATTGGGGAGGCAAGATTTCCCTTCACTAAATCCATGTTGACTTTGTCTCATTAATCCATGCTTTTGGATATGCTCTGTAATTTTGTTCTTAATAATAGTCTCTACCATTTTGCCTGGCACCGACGTCAGACTCACCATTCTATAATTTCCAGGAGCTCCTCTGGAACCTTTTATAAAAATCGGCGTTACATTGGCCACCCTCCAATCTTCCAGTACCACGCTCGATTTTAAGGATAAATTACATATTACTAATAATAGCTCCACAAGCTCATTTTTCAGTTCTATCAGTACTCTGGGATGAATACCATCCGGTCCAGGAGATTTGCTACTCTTCAGTTTGTAGAACTGCCCCATTACATCCTCCAGGTTTACAGAGAATTCATTAAGTTTCTCCGACTCGTCAGCTTCGAATACCATTTCTGGCACCGGTATCCCAGCCAAATCTTCCTCGGTGAAGACTAAAGCAAAGAATTTTAATCTCTCCGCTACGGCTTTGTCTTCCCTGATCGCCCTTTTTACTCCTCGGTCATCTAGTGGTCCAACTGATTCTTTTGCTGGCTTCCTGCTTTTAATATACCTAAGTAGAGGAGTGTGGTAGCCGTGTTAGTCCACTCTTAAGGTTATCAATAGAAATCAAACAAAATAAAACATGGAAAAGAAAATAAGATGATACCTTTTTTATTGGACATAACTTAATACATTTCTTGATTAGCTTTCGAAGGTTGCCCTTCTTCCTCAGATCGGAAATTAGCAAATGTGCTAGCTGACAGTGTATATAAGTGAAAACATTCAAGCATTACTATGACAGTCTGACAGGGTGGGAGGAGGGGGTGGGTAGGAAGTATGCATGGGGACATCAAAGCATATCTTCCAATGTGGTATATATCATTCAGTGTAAAAAATGTAACGAAGGATGCTATATTGGAGAAACAGGCCAGATGCTTAAGACAAGATTCAATTTACATAGACATCATATGAACAATACTGGTGCCAGCAGGGTTCCCACGCCTGTTGGTCAACATTTTACAGAACCAGGACACTGTACCAGTGACTTCACAGTGAGAATCCTGAAAGGTAACTTTAAAACCATACAAGAACGCAAGACCTTTGAAGTCAGAATGATTGAATATTTTAACACCCAACAGAAAGGACTTAACAAGGATCTGGGGTTCCTAGCCCATTATAAACCATAAAGCTGTATGTCTCTGTTGATCACCCTCCCCTCACCTATCCACACCCATCCTGTTAGAATATCAATGATATGCTTTGATGTCCCCATGCATACTTCCTACCCACCCCCCTCCTCCCACCCTGTCAGACTGTCATAGTAATGCTTGAATGTTTTCACTTATATACACTGTCAGCTAGCACATTTGCTTATTTCCGATCTGAGGAAGAAGGGCAACCTTCGAAAGCTAATCAAGAAATGTATTAAGTTATGTCCAATAAAAAAGGTATCATCTTATTTTCTTTTCCATGTTTTATTTTGTTTGATTTCTATTGATAATATACCTAAAAAATTTTTTACAATGTGTTTTGCCTCCAACGCAATCATTTCAGAAAATGCTACCCTAGAGGATCTGGATTTGAGCTTTCTACCTAAGAGCCTAAATTTGGCTTCCAAAACCTCTCTGCCACATTTTCCTATGTCATTGCTTTTGTTTTTTCTTTAATAATTACCATCTTGCAAGCTGCTGACTGGGGTACGTGCCAATGGCATATTGGAATCCAGTGACTAAACAAAACAATGGACAATGAATACACTGAGTTGTGTAGGTTTTGCAGGTGGCATTGCTTTTATCCATGTGCCAGGTGACCTCTTATTTTGAAACCTAATACACAGTGTAAGCTAGAGAAGCAGCGAACAATGCCTGTGCTCCCCATGAAACTTTATAGCAGAATAACGGAGGTCTTCCATAATTCAGCACTGTATCAGGGTTAGGGCAGAGCAGAAATACACTACTTGAGCCACACTTCAGACATCTAATGAAAAGTTAATGTGCTTATCCAAGACACCAAGTAACAAAGGCTCACTGGCAGGCTCACTGCACACACTTACCTTCCACAGCACTGACTATGAACACAGCACTGATGTGTGTGGCTGATATGTTCAGAAGCAATACAGTTACATTGCAAAAGTTAAGCAGAGTACATCAGGCTCTCCATACTTCTACATCTATCAAAAATAACTTGAATCATCTCTTTTGCATCATATACAGTAGATACTAACATGAGCTTCTAGAGAACACGGGAATAAGGCGTAGGAACAGTAGAACAGTGCCTTAAGTGGGTACAAGAGAGTGCTATCTGAAAGTTGTGACACTGTCCCCCTAATTCTATAAACTCTGGCGCACAATTTTGCAATTAGCATGTAAAATTGTGCATGCAGGTTGTAGAATAGTGCCTAACTTAATTGTTTAAGTGGGTGCAAATTGGCATTGACTGCCAAGAAGGAAAAATTAGGTCTTACCTGATAATTTTCTTTCCATTAGTCCTTCCCACTATTCCAGAACCTTGAGATAGTTGTGTCCACCAACCAGCAGGTGGAGACAGAGAACTGAAAACTGAGCTAAGACATCTCTTGTGGCATCCAGTTCAGCTTTTCAGTATTTACGTAGACAAGAAGGAGAAACTCAGAACAAACACAACAACTTTAAACAACTCGCTAACCTAACAATAACCAGATGTCCAAACATATGTGGACCTCTCTCTTCTCCGAACAACTTGTACAAAACAAGAGATATGCAGGAAGCACCATGCAAGGTGACAGTCATTATTTGGCCCATTACTTCACACCGACTAAACATCTCGGAAACCTCGGGCAGGCCTCTGGAATAGTGGGAAAGACCAATGATAAGAAAATTATCAGGTAAAACCTAATTTCTCTTTCCATTACATAGCTTCTCACTATTCCAGAACCTGAGGGATGTTCAAAAGCAATCCCTAGAGTGGGTGGGATCCTGGAGTCACCACTCTGAGGACAAAAGCCCTAAAACTAGCTTCCGAGCACACCGCAACATCCACTCTGTACTGCTCAGCAAAGGAATGCAGCATCGACCAAGTCACCATCTTGCAAATATCCACCAGAGACAGTAAGGTAATCTTCACCCAGAAGTCACTGTACACCTCGTAGAATCAGCTTACAAGGCCTGAGGAGCCTGCTTCTCACAAGCAAATATGATGACACAATAGTGTCCTTCAGCCATCTAGCAACTGAAGGCTTGAGGCTATGCCTCTGTTTACCAAAAAGCAAAAACAATCTGTCCAATTTGTGAAACTCATTTGTGACTTCCAGATATCTAATGAGAACTATATGCACATCAAGAAGCTTTAAGGAAGAATACTAAGCCTCTTTGTCCTCTCTGTGAAAAGACAGAAGCTCCACAGATTGGTTGAGATGAAATGCTGATACCACTTTTGAAAGATAGGAAGGAACCATGCGCAGGGAGACCCCCGCCTCCAAAAAGCAAAGAAAGGGATCCCGACAAAAGAAAGCATGAAGCTCCGAAACCCTGTGTGCCAATGCAACAGCCACCAAGAATGTTGTCTTTAGCATAAGATCTTTCAAGGAGGCCTTCCGGAATGGCTCAAACAGAGGCTTCTGAAGAGCCCAAAGGACTAAATTAAGGTTCCACTCTGGACACAGTGTATGAAAGGGAGGCTGCAAGCAGCTCTCTCCCCACAAGAGCTGAATGATATCTAGGTGAGCCACAAGAGACATCTCCTGTAGCCAGCCCCTGAAACAGGCCAAAGCTGCAACCTGAGCTTTTAGAGAACCCAGTGCTAATCCTATCTGAAGATCTGAGGAAATGCAAGGTGTGCATGATCTGAACAGATAAGGAAGACGACAGCTCTCACAAAACTAGCTCTCAAACTTCCTCCACACCTTCGCATATACCCTGCATGTATACCATTTCTGAGCCTGAAACAAGGTAGCAATGACCGAATCAGAATAACCTTCTTATCTCAACCGAGCCCTTTCAACGGCCAAGCCATAAGACCACAGGGGCACAGATCCTCCATGAGTGCCGAACCTTGCTTCAGTAGGCCTTGTACCTCCGGAAGAGGGAAAAGACCTCCATCCAGTAGTTGAATCAGGTACTCATACTATGTCCTCCGCAGCCAATCTGGGGCTATGAGAATTATTTGACCTTGGTGCAATGTAATCCTTTTCAACACACAGCCTACCATGGGCCAAGGAGGGAAGACAAACAGCAGATATGTCTCCAGCCAGAGCTGCAGGACATTGATCTCCATTGAGCCCAATTCTTTCCATCTGAAGAACTTGGGCACTTTGCATTCCTTTTCATTGCCATCAAGTCCAGAAGCAGAGAACCCCATTGGTCCACTATCAGATGAAAACCCTGGCTGGATAGTTCCCCATTCTCCCGAATTCAAAGACTGCCTGCTGAAAAAGTCTGCCTCCACATTCAGTGACCCAGCGATGTGAGCTGCTGACAAGCAGAGAATATTTTTCTCTGACCAACTCATAAGGGAGGCCGCATCCACTACCATCGGACAGCTGAGGGTCCTGCCTTGCTTATTGATATAAGCCACTGCCTTTGCATTGTTAGAGAAAACTTGAACTGGGGCCCCTGCCAGAAAGGTAACAAAATCACATAAGACATTCTGCACTGCCCTGAGCTCCAGGTGATTTATTGATCTCTAAGACTCCTGTTCCATCCAGGTGCCCTATTCCAGATGGAACTTGTCATGAGCTCCATAACCTGACTTGTTGGCACCTGTCGTCACCACCTCTCACTGTGTTATTGGAAAGGGAGCTCCGATGGTCAAATTCCTGGGTGACAATCACCAATGCATACTCCATCTAGCAACCAGAATCCAAGGAAGATGAAGGTTGTACTTTCTTGCCACCAGAGACCAACAGCTGAGAAGAGATTCCTGTAATGGCTGCATATGAGCCCTTGCTCATGGCACTACTTCCATCGCTGCTGTCATTGACCCCAGAACCTGGACATAGTCCCAGACCCTAGGCCTGCCTTGACTGAAGAGAAGACAAACCTGTTGAACCAGCTTCAACTTCCTGCTCTCCATGAGGAAGTTCTTCTCTCTTGCTATGTCGAATAGAATGCCCAGATACTCCAGCATCTGTAATAGAGTTATTCTGCTCTTCTCAAAATTGATCAAGCAACCCAACAACTGCAGAAGATGGACAACCTTGTCCATGCCAGCACGTTGTCCAAATAGGACAACACATGAATGAGCCAGTCATCGAGATACGGGTGAACTCCGATTCTTTGACGCCGAAGGAATGCCGCCGCAACCACCACCACCACCATAACCTTAGCAAACATTCTTGGAGCCATGGCGAGACTTTGGAGGACGTGTGTAGCTCCCTGGTTTTCCAGAGTTGATAGAACTGAAGCAAACATTACTCAGAAATGAAAGAAACTGGAGGAAATATTCTGATTATTTCAACAATTAGGTTATAAAGAGTGCCTAGATGAGTACCAGAAGGCGACATATGCAGCTAAAAGACCTTATTTTGAGAAGGAAATTCAGGAGGCTGAGTCCTCCTCTAAAGATCTTTTTTTCTATAGCAAAACAACTTTCTGTGAAAAATGAAAAGAAGGTCTCTACATTTATTTCCAGTCAAAGATTGGAAATAATGGCCATTTTAATAATGGCTTATGGAGTGGCCTAGTGGTTAGGGTGGTGGACTTTGGTCCTGAGGAACTGAGTTCGATTCCCACTTCAGGCACAGGCAGCAGCTACTTGTGACTCTGGGCAAGTCACTTAACCCTCCATTGCCCCATGTAAGCCCCATTGAGCCTGCCATGAGTGGGAAAGCGCGGGGTACAAATGTAACAAAAATAAAATAGATACTATTGGAGATTCTACATGGAATGTTGCTATTCCACTAGCAACATTCCATGTAGAAGGCTGCGCAGGCTTCTGTTTCTGTGAGTCTGACGTCCTGCACGTATTTGAGTCTGATGTCCTGCACATATGTGCAGGACGTCAGACTCACAGAAGCGGAAGCCTGCGCGGCCACATTGGTGACCTGCAAGGGCCAACTTCTACATGGAATGTTGCTAGTGGAATAGCAACATTCCATGTAGAATCTCAAATAGTAGCAACAGTGGAGGAGTGGCCTAATGGTTAGGGTGGTGGACTTTGGTCCTGAGGAACTGAGTTCGATTCCCACTTCAGGCGCAGGCAGCAGCTCCTTGTGACTCTGGGCAAGTCACTTAACCCTCCATTGCCCCAGGTACAAATAAGTACCTGTATACAATATGTAAGCTGCATTGAGCCTGCCATGAGTGGGAAAGCGCGGGGTACAAATGTAACAAAAATAAATAATAGAAAAGTGGAAAATATATTAATCTCCTTTGAAGCAGTTAATTTTCCATGAGTGACAGCAATTAATGATGAATCAGACATATGGTCGGAATTTTCCTTGGTTACTGGTAGACAGGTAGAACAGGGTAAATACCTACCACTAATTCACTTGATATATGTTTCCCTAAACTCTTGAAAGCCGTGAAAAAAAATTATCACCTTTTTAAAAATATTTATTTGGATTTTGCTCACACTTTTTTCAGTAGTAGCTCAAGGTGAGCTACATTCAGGTACACGTTGATTATCAATAGATCTTTGCAGGATGGCGTCTTTCCACAAAAATTTAAAAGGTCCACTGTTAGACACCTTTTAAAGGATGAACTTGATAGGGCAGATACAGCCATTTATAGACCGGTGTCTTCTAATCTCTTCTTGCAAGGGGATGTGTTCTGGGATGGCCTGAAATCTAGACATTCAAGAGTGATTACTGAAGAGGAAGAAACATCCAAACATCCATGTCTAAAAAGAAAGATGTCCTTATTTAGACCTGTTTCAGGCACGTCCAGAGTAAAAAAAAAAAAAAAAAGTGTCCTGATTTGAGCAGCTGTCTACTGGAGGGATTAAGGCATGACACCTCCTTACATAAGTGTTGCCATACTGGGACGGACCGAAGGTCCATCAAGCCTAGTATCCTGTTTCCAACAGTGGCCAATCCAGGTCACAAGCACCTGGCAAGATCCCAAAACAGTACAATACATTTTATGCTGCTTATCCCAGAAATAAGCAGTGGATATCCCCAAGTCCATTTTAATAATGGCTTATGGACTTTTCTTTTAGGAAACTATTCAAACCTTTTCTAAACCCTGCTAAGCTAACTGCTTTTACCACCTTCTTTACCCCCCCCCCCCCAATGGCTGCTGTCCCCCTCCCTCTCCCCTGAAAATGAAACTAAAAGGGGATACCAGTCTCTATGACTGTTTTCAGGTATTATAGATATTCTTAACCAAGCAGAAAGCTAGTTTGAGGAGTACCTTAGTGGTTAGTGCAGGGGATTGTAAACCATAGGAGTCAGGTTCAAATCCTATTTCAGTTTTTTTTTTTTGTAAACCCTCCAGAAACAGAAATATATCTACTGTACCTAAATATATAAGCCACCTGCAAGCCTAAAGGATACAAAAGTGGTGTACATTTGGGTACAGTAATGTAATCCTGGCTCTACCACAAACGTCCAGGCACCGAAGCCAGGGTCACAGCAAATGTTTTAGGTACTCACTGAGCTGGGCGTAGGCTGGGGCCAGACTTACTCCGGTAGGTCGTAGGGTTTTAAGCCACATTTTATCTAGGTTTCTCTTATAGTCCAGGAGCAAATGAATTTCACTCTCACTCAAAGAAAAACTCCAGTTCAGGTTTTATGAAATAAACTCAAATTTTACTTGAAATGCGGCAACAGGCAGTTAATCCAATTCCATATTCACTGGAAACAAACAGTTCTTTCAGTATCAATGAGTCAATTTGTATCCCAAACAGATAACTTGCTCAAAGAAAAAGGTGAATTGCCAGTTCAAGACTTTTGGTGTAATTTAACAATCCTATTCATAAATCCTAAGATCTCTCTATACAAAAGGCAAAACCAACGTTCTATGAAGCCTCCAGCCGGAAGTGTGAAGGGGGCGAGATATCCTGTTTCCCTATGAGTGTCTGCCCCGCCCTCTCTGTAACACAGTCAGTGAAGGAAAACAGCAGAGCACGAAATCAAATCGCTGGCTCTGTAACAGTGAAGGACTCAGAGGGGGGAGGGGAGAGAGGCCAGAGGGCAGGGACACACACACTCCCATATGCACACAGAAGAAAACATTGCTAGCCCCCGTTTCATTTGCATCAGAAACGGGGCTTTTTTACTAGTTTTCACATATATACCACTCCTCCAGTCCAGATACCCATTCCTCTGGGCAGAATAATCCTCCAGTCTAGATATCCATCCCTTTGGGAAGAATAATCCAAGGCTGTGCTTGCAGCACTTTTGCGACAAGCTGTCTCCACTTAGGACCAGACCTCCCCTGTCTGTTCTCCCCAAAGGTGCATTTCTTCTCTTAGCTGCTGCCTTTGGTACCGAACAGGCTCTTTCCTGTTCTGCTCCAGGGCTGGGTTAACCCATCTATCCATCACACTTCACAGTTATTGCTTTAGTTGGCAAAATCCTCTTCTTCATCCAGCCTTAGGATATTGGGCCTATCCAGGACACCCCCCCTCTCCTCAAAGGTCCTGGCGGAAGTAGACGCAACCAAAGACCATGTGCCCAAATGAAAATAAGAAGCAAAATAAGCACTGACAAGTCAGATGATAAAGAAGGCTAAAAGAGAATATGAAGAGAAACTTGCCACAGAGGCTAAAACTCATAGTAACATCCTTTTCAGGTACATCAGAAGCAGAAAGCCTGCAAGGGAATCCGTGGGACTGTTATATCTTGACGGAGCAAAAGGAGAACTCAGGGAGGACAAGGCCATAGCAGAGAAACTGAATTAATGCTTTGCTTTGGCCTTTATGGAAGAAGATCTAAGAAAGAAAGCTCAGTGAACCTAGAAGATGTACTGAGCCAAATTGACAAATTAGAGTAGAAAATCACCTGGACCAGGTGGCATACATCCAAAGGTACTCAAAGAACTCAAGTATGAAATTGCTGATCTGCTGTTAGTATTATGTAGCCTGTCATTAAAATCATCTGTAGTACCTGAAGACTGGAGGGGTGGGGGGGTGGGGGGGGGGGGGGAGAGCCAATGTAATGCCGATTTTTTAAAAGGGTTCCAGGGGTGATCTGGAACTGTCTTTCTTCTATGTTTGTGAAGCGCTGCGTACGCCTTGTAGCGCTATAGAAATACTAAATAGTAGTAGTAGTAGTAATATGGAAAATTACAGACTAGTAAACCTGATGTCAGCACTGGGTAAAATAGTGGAAACTATTATAAAGAAATTATTATAAAGAATAAAATTACAGAACATATTAATAAACATAATTTAATGGGACAGAGTCAGCATGGGTTCAACCAAAGGCAGTCTTGCCTCACCAATTTGCTTCATTTCTTTGAAGGTGTGAATAAAAATGTGGATAAAAGTAAGCCAGTTGATGTAGTGTATCTATATTTTCAGAAAGCTTTTGACAAAGTTCCACATGAGAGACTCCTGAGAAACTTAGTCCTGGGATAGGAGGCAATGTTCTGGTGTGAATTAGGAACTGGTTATTGGACAGAAAACAGAAGGTAGGATTAAATGGTCATTTCTCTCAATGGAGGAGGGTGAATAGTGGAATGCCGCAGGGATTGGTACTATTTAACATATTTATAAATGATCTGGAAATCAGAACAATGAGTGAAGTGATTAAATTTGCGGATGATACAAAACTATTCAAAGGTTGTTAAAACACATGCGGTCTTTGAAAAATTGCAAGGTGTCCTTAGGAAATTGGAACACTGGGCATCCAAATGGCAAATGAAACTTAATGTGGACAAATGCAAAGTGATGCACATCGGAAAGAATAATCAGAATCATAGTTACCTGATACTAGGGTCCACTTTGTGGGTCAGCACCCAAGAAAGAGATCTAGATGTTGTTGTAGATAAAACGCTGAAATCTTCTGCCCGATGTGTGGCGGCGGCCAAAAAAGCAAACAGGATGCTAGGAATTATTAGGAAAGGGATAGTGAATAAGACCTAAAATACTATAATGCCTCTGTGTTGTCCATGGTGCGTCCTCACCTTAAGTATTGCATTCAGTTTTGGTCACCGTATCTCATGAAAGATATAGTGGAATTAGAAAACGTTCAAAGAAGAGCAACCAAAGTGATAAAGGGGATGGAACTCCTCTCGTATGAGGAAAGGCTAAAGAGGTTAGGGCTCTTCAGCTTGGAAAAGAGACAGATGAGAGGAGATATGATTGAGGTCTACAAAATTTTGAGTGGTGTAGAATGAGTAGAAATGAATCGATGTTTTACTTGTTCCAAAAACACATAGACTAGGGGACACTCATTGAAGTTACATGGAAATACTTTTAAAACAAATAGGAGGAAATATTTTTTCACTCAACGCATAGTTAAGCTCCGGAACTCTTTGCCGGAGGATGTAGTAACATTGGTTAGCGTATCTGGGTTTAAAAAAAGGTTTGGACAAGTTTCTGGAGGAAAAGTACATAGTTTGCTATTGAGACAGATATGGGAAAGCTACTGCATCCCCTGGGATTGGTAGCATGGAATGTTGCCACTATTTGGGTTTCTGCCAGGTACTTGTGACCAGGCTTGGTCACTGTTAGAAACAGGATATTGGGCTAGATGGACCATTGGTCTGACCCAGTATGGCTATTCTTATGTTCAACACCACACCCTTGTCATTCAAGAACCAGAAACATTTCCCTCAGCACTTTCCCTTTAACACTCCCCGTTGGGCTGGGCTTCTCACTCTCCCTTTCCAACTTGCTTTCCTCCCCCCAACGACTCTGAAGGAGGGGGTCTCTCATCAGTTTAGTATTTCCAAATAAAATGGGGAATTACAGTAAGTATGTTGCTGTTTCCGGAGGGCTCACAATTACAAAATAAAAGAGTTAATGTGGGATTGAACCAGAGTCCCTTGGTTCACAGTCCAAAGCACTAACCACTAAGCTGCCTCTCTGCTCTACATGAATGTCTGTGTGTCCATTTTCCCTTGCTTTCCCCTGTTCATATTTTGGACTTAACAGTCTGTAAAACGGATGCTCATGCTGAGTGTTTCCACCATATGAGTGTTCATCTCACATGTATTTTTGAAAAGGAAATCTTGACATATTTCCTGTTCAAAAATACATGTGAGATCAGGGGCGTTGCCAGACCTCACAGTGGGAGGGGGCCAGAGCCCGAGGTGTAGGAGGCACATTTTGGTCCGTTGCCCCCCCCCGCCGCCTCACTGCCCCCCCTTCGTCGCCGCCTTGCCGCTCCCTGCTCAGTTTCACCAAAAAAAGCGTGCCAGACGTGAGGGGAACAGCGAGCAGGGTAGATAACACAGCGGCGCCGAGACCGGCGCTGGATGAAGGCTTCAGCTGGTGGAGGTTGGGGGCCCCCACCAGCAAAACCAGGGGCCCAGAAGAAATTTGGGGGGGCCCCACGTAGCTACACCACTGTGTGAGATGGCTGTCCACTTAGGACGTCAGTATTCTAACTTGGATGCCCTTTTCAAAATGCCCCTACACGTGTGCTTGAAGGAATACACCAGTTCTTTGTGAAACATTCTCCAGTCTTATGAGACAACCAGTCAAAAATGCAATACATTGACATACAGTGGATCAGTGACAAAGTTTATCCATTTCCAACGGCAATAAATACTAGAATGTCAAAATTCCCAGAAATACAATATGGTGCATGAAATGCATGGCATACAACAAAATGTTATTTGCGTACATACGTAGATAAGGTGTTCACGATAACGAATGAGAAGGTTACGCAAAATTCCAGCTTCGTTCAGGTCTCCCAAGCGGATCATGTCCTCCACACCATGGATGGAGGTTGGGTGCATGGGCTTGATGTGGGTGGCATTCTGAGGGGATATCCAGTGTTCCTGTTTGGAAAACAAACATTGCAATACTATAGGTATAGTTCAAAGAATAAATGTTCATCATCACAGTCTAACTGCTTTACAGTGGAATTCACAGCCGTTCACTATCCTCTCATTCCTGGCTAATAACGAGGGCCTAACATTATTATCCCCAAATATTCAATACTGCGCTATGACCAGGCTCTGGCATTGAGTATCCAGGGTGTATATAGCCAGTCAAAACTTAGCAGGTTAAATGTGATACGCAACACTTGACCAGCTAAGAATTGCATAACAGTGTTTTTTGCGGTCCTATTTATGTGGTTATCTTAGCCGGTTAAGGGGTCCTTTCTTTTACTAAGGCGCCTAGGTGCCTTCGCACATCCAATGCGTGTTAAATTGGAATTACCGCCCGGCTACCGCATGCCTCGGGCGGTAACTCCATTTTTTATGCGCGTCCGATATGCACGGCAGAAACTATTTTCTACTACGTGGCGCTAAGCGAGCCACTGAAAACCCACTACCCCCAAATGTACACCACTACTATAGCCCTTACGGGTGAAGGGGGCACCTATATGTGGGTACAGTGGGTTTCTGGTGAGTTTTGGAGGGCTCACAGCAGGGGCGTAGCCAGCCTTCCGTGGGAGAGGGGTCCGAGCCCGGGGGGAGGGGGCACATTTTAGCCCTCCCCCCGGCGCCGCCCCCCCACCGCCGACATTGCCGCCCCCCCTCCCGCCGCGAACCCGCCGCCGCTGCAGCCTACCTTTACTTTTGCTGGCGGGGGATCCCACTCCCCGCCAGCCGACGTCTTCTTCTTAGTCGCTTCCCGCTCTTCAATTTGTTTGCTGACGTCCTGCACGTTGTACGTGCAAGACGTCAGACTCAGAGAACAGAACTGTTCTCTGAGTCTGACGTCCTGCACGTATAATTACGTGCAGGACGTCAGCAAACAAATTGAAGTGCAGGAAGGACTGAGAAGACGTCGGCTGGCGGGGAGTGGGATCCCTCGCCAGCACAAGTAAAGGTAGGCGGGTGGCGGGGGCGGGTTCGCCGGGAGGGGGGTCCTGGGGTGAATCTGCGGGGGCCCCGGCCCCCTCAGGCCCCACGTAGCTACGCCACTGGCTCACAGTTTCCTCCACAAGTGGAACAGGTAGGGGGAGGTAGGAGGCTGGATCCACCTGTCTGCAGTGCACTGCACCCACCACTAGATTACTCCAGGGTCCTGCATGCTGTTCTTAACAAACCTGAGTACAACATCTGAGGTTGGCACAGAGGCTGCCAAGTAATGTTTTTCATCACATTTTGGGGTGGGGGTGGGAGGAGGTCATCTGGTTATTTAGGGCACCTTTTTGTGCCTTATTCGTTATAAAAAAAACAGGTCTAGCTCAAAATGACTTAGTTTTAGTCCTGGATGGTTTTGTTTTCTTCCATTATGGCTGAAAAACGTCTAAGTCTCAGGAATGCCCAAGTCCCACCCTGAACACACCTCTGATATGTCCCCTTGAGAATTGGACGCACTTCAAAGAAAAACATCTCAAATTAGATTTCGAAAATGCTGATTTGGACGTTTTTGTGAGATAAACATCCAAATGCTGCTTTTATGCCACTTTTTAGACGTTTTTCTGTTTTGAAAATGAGCCCATATTATAATGTAAACTATTGTTCCGAGACTGTAAATTACACATGCCCATGACAAATTTAGGTGCCCACCGTTATGTCAGGTCTATCACTGGTGTAACGATGGGCGCATAACATTGATATCAGGTTATGTTTATATTCTATAATGGAATCTGGGTGGCCAGAGGCCATTACTGCTACTAATCATTTCTTTATCGCTACTAGATGTACGCAGCGCTCCCAATCTAATTCTCGCTTTGAAAGCTTATCTTTTAAAGACGGAGAAGATTTTCTTTGCATACATTGCCTTCATCGTCCAGCACTTGGATCTGTCCAGAGTCACAGAGCTTAACCACTGCACCTACAGGAACGTCAAACTCCCGACCAGTCTTGAGATCCAGCCAAACATAGTCCCCCTGGAATGTAACAAGAAGGCGAATTAATACTTTTATGGGGCAATTCTGTAGGCGTCCGGTATACATTTAGAATAAAGCCATTTACGTGTGCTTAAAAACAATCTACCTATGTGGTAACGGCAGTTAGCGTATCAGGGTTTTAAAAAGGTTTAGACAAGTTCCTGGAGGAAAAATGCATAGTCTGTTATTGAGATAGACATGGGGGAAGCCACTGTTTGCCCTGGGATTGGTAGCATGGAATGTTGCCACTGTTTGGGTTTTTGCCAGGTACCCTTCTGCTACCCTTCTGCACTGCTGGCATGTCTGTGTGGCCAGTTCACTAGGAATGCTGCCAGACATCCCTATGGCTTGTTTTTTTCTATGTTTTCCCTTTAGACTTTTATTTCTTTCGAAAATGGTACTTACAGATGGATGTGTTGAGCATACAAACGTCTAGCTCAAAGCCATAACTGAACCAGAAATATTGACATTTTTCTGGTTCAGTTATGGCTGTGAGCTATACATTTCTTTGAGATGTTTTTGGCAGAGTGGACGAGTGGCCTAGTGGTTAGAGCACCGGTCTTGCAATCCAGAGGTGGCCGGTTCAAATCCCACTGCTGCTGCTCCTTGTGATCTTGGGTAAGTCACTTAACCCTCCATTGCCTCAGGTACAAACTTAGGTTGTGAGCCCTGCTGGGACAGAGAAATATCCAGTGTACCTGAATGTAACTCACCTTGAACTACTACTGAAAAAGGTGTGAGCAAAATCTAACTAAATAAATAAAATGTCTCGATTTAGATTTCATATCAAAAATGCCCCTCCAACAGGGTATGGAGCTTTAATATGCAAGACTCATCCTGAATTGTTTCTTCAAATCAATTCATTCTTCTTCTATTACATGGCACTGGAAAATACCAAAATTTGGAATAACAGAATGATAACTGAACTTCATTCTGCACCAGGAGACTTTGTCAGGCCACTGAACAACATCAGAGAAATATTTCAGTGATATTCAAGTGATGTTTTATATGAATCTTGACTAGATTATCATAGGTTCAAAGACCTGCCTCTGTAAATATGCAAAGTGGATTGTGGAGTTTCTTTGATGGAATTTTAAAGCAAGCAAAGCTGCAAAAAAAAAAAAAAAAAAAAATCAAGAAAGTAGATATTTTTGGGAACATTCTGCAAATCAGAAAAACCTCACTTTCACTGGAAATACTTTATACACTGTGATAACGTGAGCAAGATTAAGCATGGAACCAGGACAAACTGGAGCCACACAACAGATGCAGGTAAAGGAAATACTATTTATAAGTACTGGATAGGGATCCTGGTCCAATCACAGGTGGGGGAGAGAAAATACACACAAAAATGGTCCTTAGACATAACAAGATTCTGCATAGCCATGCGTACTCTCTCTCAGGACAGCAGTACACTTTACTTGTCTCTGGCCTGGATCCCCAGAGTTATTAATGTAATCTCTAGCACTGGGTCAAAAATCCAAAATTGCAAGGTTCCAAGTAGAACTTAACCTACCTGACTGTAGCAGTTGCAGTTCACACGTAGGTGATGAAAGCATATTCAGTTGGGCATCGCTGCTTCCCTTTGAACCTCCTTAACCTAGCTGGGCTTTTATACTTCTTGGACCATACCCTCCTGGCTCCACCCTTCCTGTGTCACTTCCCCCTTGGGCGGGTCTATTGGTTTTAAGGTGGCTAGGGGGGGCGTGGGCCCCCATAGATTTGGCCCTGGGCCTCCCTGCCGACGAACCTCTTAACCCCCCCTCCCGCCACCAACCCTCCCCCGCCATCGCCGTGGGCTACCTTTGCTGGCGGGGGACCCCAATCTGATGAGACATTCCTGCCTGCAAGCAGACATGGGAAAAGAACAATTACAATAAACAAGAAAATGTGGTCTAGCAACTTGAAGGGAGACAGATGATGTTGAGGGAAGGCAGAATGATCTCTGGGGAAGATGATTTGTTAAACCTATGTGGGGCATTGTTTGAAATAAAGGATATATAAACAGTTGAAGCACAGAATTACTTCAGAGAATCAGCAGGCAGAGAATACTTACGTATAGCAACAGCTGTTCTCCCATGAGAAACTATCTGATTATATCTGTACCTTTATAGATCTGCATTTTGGTAAGTAAATAAACAATTGACTTTCTCATATGCATGTAGCCCTGGCTTCTTTTATCTCCCAAATTGTGTATGGCTGGTACATGCTAATTTGGGAAGGGGTAGTAAAGTGAAGCTGTAAACTGCTTAGGTCTAACCAGAATATAAATACTCAAATGAATGAATAAATGTTATTGGAAGGTTACAGATTTTTCAATGGGCCTATTTAGCAAAATGTGAAGTTACTCTGTGGTAATAACCAAAAAAAACCCCGTGGTAGTAGCAAAACCTCTGCATTAGCTGTCGGGGAAATTCGGGGATGACAACCGTGCAGTTAATGCAGAGAAAAAGTCACAAATGTGCATTAACAATACAGCTTATAAGGCACAGTGCAATTAGCTACAGTTCTTGAGGTGACTAATTGCTCCAGGTTAACAGTTAACACACTGTACCAGTTTCTGTGTTAACTGTGAGATGCAGTCTGTATCCATTCCCCATCCCAAAGACCAGAGAACACTCAATGAAATTACACGGAAATACTTTTAAAACAAATAGGAGGATTTTTTTCACTCAAAGAATAGTTAAGCTCTTGAACTCATTGCTGAAGGATGTGGTAACATCAGTTAGCGCATCTAGCATAGGCGCCCGGTATAAGAGGCTTGGGGAGGCTAAGCCTCCCCAGCCGCAAGCCCCAAGCGTCTCTCTCTCTCAGTCATCTATCATATCTCGTGGTGTTAGAGCAGCAGTGAAAAGCATTGCAGGCTGCTGGGCTCCATGCTTTGTTTTGCCTTCTCTCTCAGCTCTGGCCCGTCCTTATTTCCTGTTTACGCAAGGGCGGGCCAGAGCTGAGAGAGAGAGAGAGAGAGAGAGAGAAGGCAAAACAAGTAAACCACAGAGCCCAGAAGCCTGCAATGCTTTTCACTGCTGCTCTAACACCACGAGGTATGATAGATGACGTTTAAAATTTGGAGGAAGCCTGGAACTCGAAGGGAGTGAGGGAGGGGGGGACCCTGGAACTGTCTGGGAGAGAGGGGGGAGGGGGGACCCTGGAACTGTCTGTGAGGGAGGGAGGGAGGGAGGGGGGACCCTGGAACTGTCTGTGAGGGAGGGAGGGGGGACCCTGGAACTGTCTGTGAGGGAGGGAGGGAGGAAGGGAGGGGGAACCCTGGAACTGTCTGTGAGGGAGGGAGGGGGGACCCTGGAATTGTCTGTGAGGGAGGGAGGGGGGACCCTGGAACTGTCTGTGAGGGAGGGGGGATCCTGGAACTGTCTGTGAGGGAGGGAGGGAGGGGGAACCCTGGAACTGTCTGTGATGGAGGGAGGGAGGGGGAACCCTGGAACTGTCTGTGATGGAGGGAGGGAGGGAGAACCCTGGAACTGTCTGAGATGGAGGGAGGGAGGGGGCACCCTGGAACTGTCTATGAGGGAGGGGGACCCTGGAACTGTCTGTGATGAGTCTGACTTCTTGAGGTAACTTTCCAGTTCAGTATTTTGCCTTCATATCTGTTGTGTCATGTGTTTTTCATGTGTGATCAAGATGCAGTATTCTGCTAGCGTGTAGTATTTGCAGCCCTTTTTGTTTTGTTTCACTAGGTTGTGTACTGGTGTTTTAGAGCCAGGTGTAATTATAGTGCTGCCTTTCCACGCATAAGGTTGTAGCTCATCCTGTCCTTGGAATTAGTGCTGTTATGGTTTGGTAAGGTTATGAGTGTGTTTTTGCACAAGTTTGTGTATAGTGTTTTGCAGTGGAGAGATTGTGTGTTGGCCTTACTGAGGTGGCACCAAAACATCAGAAAGGGTGTAGAGCCTAAATCATGACACACTACCTCTTGAAGGATCTACATATGGTCGTTAATAAAAGGAGCTCATTGTGAACACTAGCCACCCTAAAAGGGTGTTTTTTGGCTCTACACGTATCATGATATTATGATCCCTTGTTTCATATTGTTGACGGTCTGCATTTTCCATATGGTGGTATATTAGGTTCTGCCCAGTGTAATATTTATGGTACAGTAAGGTTCTGAGTGTGTTTTTGCACAAAGGGGCTATAAGCCCCTAATGGTGTATTAGGTTCTGCCCAGTATAATATTTATAGTACAGTAAGGTTATGAGTGTGTTTTTGCACAAAGTTGTGCATAGTGTTTTGCAGTTGAGCGATTGTGCTTAGAATATGCTTTGAGCCAATATCTTCCACCTTGAATATTCAAGATGTTTTATCATATAATATAGTTATATGTGGATCACTAATGTTACAATCATCAATAGACAAATATCAAGCACAATTACTGGATTTAATGTTACATCAAGCCCTTAGAACACTTTTCTTTTGTTGGAAAGATCTTGACAAAGTAACTTATTTATCATGGTGGAATTCTGTGTGTATTTTAGCTAAATATGAATATGCTGCAGCTGAAAAACATAACTCACTTGTTAAGTACAACAAAATATGGTCTCCTTTACTAAACTCACTACGTAATAACCTTTGTCAGAATTGGAAATTATGTATTACTCCTGTGACTTATGATTATGATCTGTTATCGAAATAATCCCAGACTTGCCCTAACCTGAACATATATGCTGATGCTTGTTACTGTTAACTTGTTAAGCTGGCTAATTGCTTTATTTTAGCCATTTGTTATCATTTATAAAACACAATAAAAATATTGGAATTAAAAAAGAATATGCTTTGAGCAACCACTTTATTCTTTGACATATGATACATATCTAATATCTAAATTCAATAAAAGGTATTAATTGTGATTATTTTATTTTTACTTATTTTTTTTTTCTGTGTGTTGTCAGACAATTATGGATGTAAGCCCCGCCCCTGGCCCCACCTCTAACCCCACCCCTTTAGCCTCCCCAGACAATTGGGCCACCGACCGCCTATGGCCATCTAGGGTAAAAAAAAAAGTTTGGACAAGTTCCTGGAGGAAAAGTTCATAGTCTGCTATTGAAACAGACATGAGGAAGCCACTGCTTGCCTGGGGATTGGTAGCATGGAATCTTGCTACTCTTTGAGGTTCCAGAATCTTGTTATTGTTTGGGATTCTGGAATCTTGCTACTCTTTGGGTTTCTGCCAGGTACTTGTGACCTGGATTGGCCACTGTTTGAAGCAGGATACTGGACTAGATGCACCACTGGTCTGACCCAGTATGGCTATTCTTATGTTCTTCCCATTTGGTAGCAGTTAGCACAATGCTATATTGTTAGCATGCACTAAACGTCACATTAAACAGCTAATGCTGCTCAGTAAATAGGCCGCTTTATGTATTTAGTATTGCCTCTATGCAAGATTGTTGTCATAAGTACATAAGTAATGCCACACTGGGAAAAGACCAAGGGTCCATTGAGCCCAGCATCCTGTCCATGACAGCGGCCAATCCAGGCCAAGGGCACCTGGCAAGCTTCCCAAACGTACAAACATTCCATTACTCTGTTTAATCCAAGGATTCTCATCCCAGCCCTCGGTACACACCCAGCCAATCAGGTTTTCAGAATACTCACAATGAATATGCATGAGATAAATTTGCATGGACTTGCCCCATCATATGCAGATCTATCTCATGCATATTTATTACGGATATCCTGAAAACCTGACTGACTGGGTGTGTCCCGAGGACTGGGTTGAGAACTCCTGGTTTAATCTAGAATACGATGATTAAAAAAAAGTTTTATCGCGGTATCAGTAGGCATTAATATCACTAAGTTGATAAATATCACTTTTGTGAAAACATGGTGAACTGGGGTTGCATGTACACATTCACCCCTACGTGTTATATTGACTAGGCTTACTTCTGGATTAAGCTGAATTCTAAGCAGATCAAGTTCTTTCAGCTCCTGACATCTGCAAGTCGTCTGTTGTTTGAGGATTTAAAGACACAGGAAATGAATTTTCATTGAGCAGAAATCTGAGCGTTCAAAATAGTGTTTAATAAATTAAACGAAACAGGTATTAACCAGAATGTGTATAGCAGCAGCACACATGCAACCCAAAGGTCTCCTGTTAATAACGTAGCACACAACAGTTCAGAACTGATTTTGAAATGAAAGGAAAAAAAAAAACCATAACCCATGGGGCCTGTATCTCACCGGTAAAAGGGTGTGCGGCTTCAAGACTTGGTTGACATTCCGCAGCAATGCCCACTTGCCCTGGTCCTTCTGTAATTCATCCTCTACACCACGTCGCTTATACATAATGCAGTTACCTTCTTTCCGTGTTCCCAGAAATGTGTTCCGTTACCAGGACTTTCAAACAGGCTTTGACCATATTCTTCAAGAAGGCAAGAATCAAAAGACCAAATCTCAGAAAAGAATACCCAAGGTTTTTTTTTTTTTAATGCTCCTGTGTTGTTTGCGGCAATCACTTCTTTTGTAGGAAAAAAGGCATTAGGTTACCACCGACTCTGTGGGTGCTTGAGCACCCCCAATATTGAGAAAATTCACTGTGTGTGTCCAAGGAAGGGTTATTTCCACTGGGCTTAGCACCCCCAATAATTTCGAAAAGTTGGCTCCTATGGCTCAGGGTGAAGAGCGCCTGTCTTTGAAGGTTGTGTACGTAACCAACTTCACTGTTCACTTGAATCACCAGAAGCCATCACATGCCGTATTGGTGGTTGAAATTCAAACTGTATTCTCTTTAAGGACCTGTCATATCCAAAGAACCTTCAGCAACAAGTAGAACTAGAAAGCTATGGAGTCAACAAAAGCACAAGCATGTTCATTCACTTCAGGTCTTTTAAAGTGTTTGGCAAATTCCACAAATGTCTTCTTAGAACTCAAGAGAGCAATTTCTGCTCTTCTCAGTAAAGAGCAAAACGCCATTAACAGCCTGATCTCACCTTGTCTTCAGCAGCCGAGTCCTCTCAGGTACTTATTAATCTGCAGACGAAAGTCAGTCCTGTGTAGCACATGGCTTTTGATTAACCTAAAGCCTTTACAGCCAAGACAGCCAACACTCACTTGGAATTCAAAACCTACAAACGTCTGCATTTTTTTTTAAACAGAAGTAGAAAACAGATAACCCAGTTTCATGGCAACTGAATTTTAAATAATTGATCAATTCCTCGCCTTTCTTGATTATTATTTATTCAGCTTTCAGGTTTAGAGAGATCAATAGTATAGTATAGAATACTGGCTGGATAGTGGGGTTAGTTGAACTGAACACATCCCAGTTTAGATGACTTCATCAAAGCTGTTATTATTGTCAGGATTTCAAAGTCAGCTTACACCATTATGAATTAAAGACTTGAAGCTTTACAGCTAACGTGAACTTGCCAGGTCCAGTTCAGTCCTTAGGACTAGAGGAAATTTTAACTCCTGAATGCTACTCAGTTATATTAAGTTAGTCCCAGAAAAGGCATCACCTTTTATTTAAGCATTCATTTATATAGTTTTCTCAACTATATCAGGGCTACCAAGTGAGGGGGGCAACCCTAATTGGCACTGATGACCAGTTATTGGTGCTAATTGATGCTAATTGGTACAAACAACCAAGTTATTGGTGTTGACGCTAATTGGCATTGACTATCAGCTATTGGTGGTAATTGGTGTTGATGCTAATTGGCACTGAGTAATTGTTGATAATTGACACTAATTGGCAGTACCAACCAGTTACTGGTGATAATTAGCATGTTTCACCCAATAGCTAAAGGGCTGGAGTCTAAGGAACCAGCGCATGATACATTTGAGTCTTTATGTTGAGCCATCCATTGAAGAAGTTGATGGTCGGTGACCAGCAGGAAGTGTTGAACTAGCAAATATTGGAATGTTTCAAGGGCCCACTTGACAGCTAGTGTCCTTCTCAATTACAGCATCATTTTTCACCAATAAATGATTGTTAGTGCCAATTAGCAACTAATTTATCAATTAAGTTACACAAGGAACTGTAGGTATTCTATCATCTGTGTGTGCAGTTTTGCACGCTAAGCATCAAATTGTGCACACAAGATTATAGAATAAGGCCTGGATTCTATAAACGGTGGCTAAAGTTGCGTTGGCAAATCACACTCGTAGTCAATTTGCTGCTAACAATCGATTATTGGTGTTAATTGGCCATAATTAGGATTTATGCACAGTATTCTATACCGATCTACATGTAAACCCTAACACGTGTAAATTATGGGGGGGGGGGGGGGGGGGGCTAAGGGCGTTCCAAATTTTTAGACATGAAAATACAGAATTCAGCTGAACCACGTCTAATTTAGGCGCTGGCATTTACACTGTTTATGTTCTACGTACTAGAAGCATGATGGCAGATAAGAGCCGTATGGCCCATCCAGTCTGCTCATCCTCAGAAACCACTAACTCTTCCTTTCCCTAAGAGATCCCACATGCTGGTTCCACCCTTTCTTAAATTCTGACACAGTCTTCGTCTCCACGACCTCCACCAGGATGCCATCCCACGCATCCATGAAAGAGTATTTTCTTAGATTCCTCCTAAGCCTATTTCCTCTTAACTTCATACTATGCCCCCTCATTCCCGAGTTTTCCTTCATTTGGGAAAGGCTCACCTCCTGTACATTAATGCCACTGAGGTATTTAAACGTCTCTATCATATCCCCTCTCTCCCGCCTCTTTTCCAGCGTATACATGTTGAGGTTCACGAGTCTGTCCCTATATATGTTTTATGACCGAGACTGCTGACCAGTTTTGTAGCCGCCCTCTGGACCGACTCCTTCCTGTTTATATCTTTCCGTTAAGTGCGGTCTCCAGAACTGCACCCAGCATTCTAAACGGGGTCTCACCAGAGATTTCTACAAGGGCACTATCACCTCTTGTTTCCTGCTGGTCATCCCTCTCCTTATGCACCCGAGCATCCTTCTGGCTTTGCGTGCCACCTTTTCTACCTGTTTGGCCACCTTACGTTCATCAGACACAATCACCTTCAAGTCCCGCTCTTCTTTCGTACATGCACACTTTATAGAATACCGCTCAGCATGTAAAATTTTCAGCACTGATTTATAGGCACCACTTACAGAATTTACCCCTAGGGGACTAACCCTCCCCCCACCCCCGGTTTACTAAGCTGCTCTAGCTGCTGCCGTGGGGCATTAGCGCATGACAGCCGCTAGCGCAGCACAGTAAACAGTGGGGTAAGTTGTTACGTAAAAGTAGAGGATTCCTACAGTATTCTACTGCAGTGCTTCGCAAACCTGGTCCTGGGGGGGCTCCCTAGCCAAATAGATTTTCAGGATATCCACAATGAGTATTCATGAGAGAGATCTGCATGCACTGCCTTCACCACATGCAAATCTCTCTCATGAATATTCATTGTGGATATCATGAAAACCTGACTGGCTGGGGCAGCGGCATTCCTAGGGGGGGGCAGTCCGCCCCAGGTGCACGCCGCTGGGGGGGGGGGGTGACACGTGCCTGTCGGCTCCGCTCGTTCCGTGCTCCCTCTGCCCCGGAACAGGTTACTTCCTGTTCCGGGGCAGAGGGAGCATGGAATGAGAGAAGCCGACAGGCGCGCCGCACCCCCCCCCCACCCCAGCAGGTAAAAATGCACCCGGCCGGGGGGAGGTGTGCATCAGCGATCCGTCCCGGGTGTCAGCCACCCTAGGAATGCCACTGGGCTGGGGAGCCCCCCCCCCCCAGACAGGTTTGGGAACCACTGTTCCACTGTGTGTGTTGTTTGTTTACTAAGGTTGGAGGGAAAGGGAAAGATGTTATCCTAGATTTACGTACTCACAGCTTACCAATCTTCCTAAATTCCATCTGGCACTCAGTTCACAAGCCCTGAATCCCTGGTGTACAAATCCTAAGGAGAGCCAGGTGATGCCAGTAAGGAACCGTTGGAAGGCAGACTGAGGTCCCAGGGGTTACATTAGTGATAAAGAACTGTGGTTACATTACCAGCTTATCTTTATGCAGTGACTGTGGGTTTGAATGTTGTCCACTGAGTTTTCATATAACCTGCGGTCCATAATTCACAAACCATTAAACTGACTTTCAAAAAGCTTTCTAACCACAATGTATTTTTTTATTGATTTTTAGTAAGAACAAAATTAAAACTTAAAATGATAATAAACTTACTGTTGATGTGCAAACACAATATCATTTTACTGTTTTCGAATAAATCTACAAAAATATACAGGTCAGTATTCAGTCGCCGTTGTTTGCAAGCTTTTCAACACTCGCTATGGTCAAAAGGTATCCAGATATTCAATCCCACTATCCAGACAGTGGCGTTGAATAAGTGGCAGAACTTATCCAGATAGTGCCAGGGTAGAGCCAGAGCATTCCCGGAACTTAGCTGGATAATGGCAATATTCAATCTGTTATCCAGATAACTTAGGACAGTTACTACCTGTTACTTCATAGGTCCCAGGAAGAAAGGTAAAATCTCTTTACTTCAGAGAACAAAGTCTTAACCATAGCCATGGCTGACAGAGCCCAAACAGAGTCTATAGCTTGTGACTGCCACACCCCAAAAACCGCCTGGAAGTTTCTATGCTCTCTCTCGGTTCCAAGGCCTGGCCTTAGCCAGACCTCAGAACAAGGATAACAAGTCTTCAAATCAAAAGTTGACTTACCTCAGCCAGGTCGTAGTAGCTAAACTCATGTCGTACAGGTGTTTGATGGTGCTTCACCTCTTCCTTCCCCGGGCTTCCTTAACCCCACTCTGGCTCTGCCTTCTAAACTTCCATGTTCCTGTCCTTTTGGCTCCACTCCTCCTGTCTCACTTTCTCCCTGGGCGGGATTAATAGTGTTAAGGTGGCTCAGACCAACTGAGGGACTTTTCTTAAGGATGAGGAGCAGTGTTCTACAAACCCTCTCACATACCCTTCCCCTCTGCTCAACCATGCCCAGTTGAACACCTGCCATTTACGTCAGATTTGCATGTACTCGACCCACTTGATGTTTCACCCGATAGCTAAAGGGCTGAAGGCTAAGGAACCAGCGCTTGATATGTGCATTTGAGTCTTTATGCCAAGCCATCCACTGAAGGGATTGATGGTCGGTGACCAGCAGGAAATGTCACCCCAACAAATAATATTGGAACATTTCAAGGGCCCACTTGACAGCTAGAGCTTCCTCTCAATTACTGCATATTTTTTCTCTGTCGGGAACAGCTTCCAGCTAATGTATGCCACCTCTTTCCCGTCCACTTCCAGAATGACCCCAAATTCAACCTCTGATGCATCGGTCTGCACGATGAAGGGCCGGTTGAAACCTGGGCTGACCAGCACTAACTCTGAACACATAACCCTCTTCAGGGTTTGGAAGGCAACATCCAGCTCTTCAGCCAAGTGTATCTACTCTGGAGCCTTCTTCTGCAGGAGGCGGACTAGTGGTTCCGCTTTCTCAGCAAACCCTGGAATAAACTGGCAGTAATAACTAATGAGCCCAAGGAAGCCTCGTACTTGTTTCTTCGTCTGGGGTACTGGCACTTGGGTGATTGCCTCTACCTTCCGGATCCGGGGTCTCACTTTTCCTCTCCCGACTGAGTATCCCAGGTATGGGACCTCTTATCCGCCCAAGAAGTATGTTTTTGGGTTCGCTATCAGTCCAGCGATCCGTAGGCTATCCAGTACTGCCTCTACCTAGATTAGATGCGTCCTCCAATCCTCACTATAAATGACGATGTCGTCTAAGGCAGCTGTGTAACTGCCACACAATTTAAGGAGGTGGTCCATGAGGTGCTGAAAAGTAGCTGGAGCTCCATGAAGGCCAACCAGTAACACTGTGAACTGGAACAAACCCTGGGTGTTGAAAAGGCTGTCTTCTCCTTGGCAGCCAAGGTGAGGGATACCTGCCAATATCCCTTGGTCAGGTCCAAGGTTGAAATGAATCAGGCCCCTCCCAGCTGCTCAATGAGTTCATCCATTCTTGGCATTGGATAGGCCTGTAGTTTAGAGAAAGTGTTCACCTTCCGAAAATCAATACAAAACTGGATGCTCCCATCCGGCTTTGGTACTAGCACAATAGGAGATGACCAATTACTGGTTGACTCCTCAATGACACCCAGTTTCAGCATTTCAGCGACCTCTTTCTCTGCTTCCGGGCTTCTTGAATCTGATAGGAATGTTGCCGGACTACCACTCCTGGCTCGATGAGAACAACATGAGTTGCAAGGTGGGTCCAGCCCAGTACTCTAGAAAACACATCTTGATTCTGGCTTACCAACTACTCTAGGTCAGCCTTCTGCAAGATGGAGAGCTGGTCACCAAATGGAACTTGCGAGGGCCCAGTCTCTGTTGGGATCGCTGGCCCAAAGTCTTCTCTTTGAAACAGTGCTGAAGTCATGGGGACACATGTCTTCAATAAATTTATGTGGAAGATCTTCACCTCGTCCCTCTTGTCCAGATGGGCCACCTTATAATTGACAGGAACTCATTGCCAGAGAATGTGGTAAAGGCGATTAGCTTAGCAGAGTTTAAATTAGGTTTGGATGGCTTCCTAAAGGAAAAGTCCATAGACCATTATTAAATTGAACTTGGGGAAAATCCACTATTTCTGGGATAAGCAGCATAAAATGTTTTGTACTTTTTTTGGGATCTTGCCAGGTATTTGTGACCTGGATTGGCCACTGTTGGAAACAGAATGCTGGGCTTGATGGACTTTTGGTCTGTCCCAGTATAGAAATACTTATGACCTGTCCTTTCCACAACTTCATAAGGTCCTTGCCACTTGCATAATAGTTTACTCCCTGAGGAGGGTAAGAGGACTAAAACTCTATCCCCTGGCTGGAAAAGGTACTCTGTACCGTTTTCTGATTGTAGGCTCAGGCTTGACCCGCTTGAGCATTTTCTAAGAAGAGCTTGGCTGTCTCACCAGCTTTCTTCAGTCTCTCATGCATGGTGAGCACATATTTGACCAAGTTCCTTCCAAGGCTGGGTTCCTCTTCCTAAGCTTCTCGAACCACATCCAGGATTCCCCTAGGTCTCCTCTGCGTGGAGGAGTGGCCTAGTGGTTAGGGTGGTGGACTTTGGTCCTGGGGAACCGAGGAACTGAGTTCGATTCCCACTTCAGGCACAGGCAGCTCCTTGTGACTCTGGGCAAGTCACGTAACCCTCCATTGCCCCATGTAAGCCGCATTGAGCCTGCCGTGAGTGGGAAAGCGCGGGGTACAAATGTAACAAAAATAAAATAGATACTATTGGAGATTCTACATGGAATGTTGCTACTATTGGAGATTCTACACGGAATGTTGCTATTCCACTAGCTACATTCCATGTAGAAGGCTGCGCAGGCTTCTGTTTCTGTGAGTCTGCGCGGCCACATTGGTGTGACTCTGGGCAACTCACTTAACCCTCCATTGCCCCATGTAAGCTGCATTGAGCCTGCCATGAGTGGGAAAGTGCAGGGTACAAATGTAACAAAAATAAAATAGATACTATTGGAGATTCTACATGGAATGTTGCTACTATTGGAGATTCTACACGGAATGTTGCTATTCCACTAGCTACATTCCATGTAGAAGGCTGCGCAGGCTTCTGTTTCTGTGAGTCTGCGCGGCCACATTGGTGTGACTCTGGGCAACTCACTTAACCCTCCATTGCCCCATGTAAGCTGCATTGAGCCTGCCATGAGTGGGAAAGTGCAGGGTACAAATGTAACAAAAATAAAATAGATACTATTGGAGATTCTACATGGAATGTTGCTACTATTGGAGATTCTACACGGAATGTTGCAATTCCACTAGCTACATTCCATGTAGAAGGCTGTGCAGGCTTCTGTTTCTGTGAGTCTGACGTCCTGCACGTACGTGCAGGACATCAGACTCACAGAAGCAGAAGCCTGTGCGGCCACATTGGTGTGACTCTGGGCAACTCACTTAACCCTCCATTGCCCCATGTAAGCTGCATTGAGCCTGCCATGAGTGGGAAAGCGCAGGGTACAAATGTAACAAAAATAAAATAGATACTATTGGAGATTCTACATGGAATGTTGCTACTATTGGAGATTCTACACGGAATGTTGCTATTCCACTAGCTACATTCCATGTAGAAGGCTGCGCAGGCTTCTGTTTCTGTGAGTCTGCGCGGCCACATTGGTGTGACTCTGGGCAACTCACTTAACCCTCCATTGCCCCATGTAAGCTGCATTGAGCCTGCCATGAGTGGGAAAGCGCAGGGTACAAATGTAACAAAAATAAAATAGATACTATTGGAGATTCTACATGGAATGTTGCTACTATTGGAGATTCTACACGGAATGTTGCAATTCCACTAGCTACATTCCATGTAGAAGCCTGCGCGGCCACATTGGTGTGACTCTGGGCAACTCACTTAACCCTCCATTGCCCCATGTAAGCCGCATTGAGCCTGCCATGAGTGGGAAAGCGCGGGATACAAATGTAACAAAAAAAAAAAAAATATATATATAACGGTTCAATTGGAGAGAATCCTGTTGAACTCTGGGGCATCTCCTGGATTGCAAACAGTACATACAGGGGTAAAGAATTCCAGAATTCCTGTGCGAAGGAGGATTCCAGACGCGAACCCACTCGGGGTTTGGTGTCCGTTATTGGTTTAAAGTTTGGGGTTTTTTTTCCCCTTTCTGAGGAAGACTTGTGAAACTCGGCCAAAGTTAAAGGGAACACTTACTGTGATGGCAAGAATGATGTGGATGAATGGATTATGATTTGATTTTATGAAGCACAAACACGAGCACAATATATCTTCAAGGGAAGTGAAAATATTTGTTCATGTCTTTATTTAGTAAGTCTGTATGAATGATATGTGGGGGTTTTAATATCAGCGTCACCAAATACTACGTACCTCCCTATGGTTAAACCTAATATCTGTAGCACTTGCATTATAATGTATGTGTAGTTTCCTGAGCTCAGTTAAACACTATGCAGCATATATATATAAGAATGCTTTTCTAATATACAGAAATTCAAATGCTATAATGTAATAAGACATATATGGTGAAGATCTTTCAGTTCGCTCAGATGTATGTACATACATATTAAGGAGGCGGAAGATCGAATGTGCAATGATGGTGTCACGTTTTCAAAGCTGGAAACCGGGTTTGTGAGCCCTTGGGCCACTGCCGAGGAGCGGCAGTGGCAGGCAAAACCACCCCACGCTAGAGACAGGGCAGATCTCTGACAAACAGTTAGGCTTCACCTGCACCTGGCCACTTTTCACCAAGAGTTGAGCTCCAGGCTTCAGGTGGCCGGCAGGACTTACTGGACAGGGCAGGACTGAATAACAGCTAGGTAGCACAGGGACAGCAAGGCAGGGAAAGGATGGGCTAAAGGACAGGACTGAAAGCTGCGAGAAGCCACTGAAGCAGGGAACAAACACAGATAAACCCAGAACTAGGCAAAAACATACAAACAAGACACAAGACTGGGAAACAAGCAATACAGTAAACAAGCAATACCCTAAACTAAACACAGACTAACTAGAACAGGCAAGACTTCAGGCAAGAACTAGAGCAAGGAAACAAACTCAGGCTGACGTGCAAAAGCACCAACATACCAGGGCCTTAGACACAATGCAAAGGCAAAGGCAGAGAGGTTCCAAATGGCTAATAAGCCCAGCAGCAGCTGAGCTTCAGCTGCAGCCATCATCAGGCAGCTACGGGTGCAGTGCAGGGTCAAACAAAACAGACAAGTCTGGCAGCCTGGAAGATCCGGACTGGACTAGGCTAAAGTCTGGAACGGGTGATAGTCCATAGCAGCCACCGGTTCTGCCACCAGAGGGCGAGAGGAGCACAGACGTAACAGATGGCTCCATCTATGACACTACCACATATTCCTCTTGGGGATATTATGGTTGGAATGGGTACGGACTGAGCACATTTAAACACTTTAAATTGCATTAAAAAAAAAAAAAAAAAAAAGATATAAAAATTATTTTGCTTATCCAAGTTGTTGTAAGAAGTAAATAGTTTGACTTGGTTTTTCTGTATTTGCTCTGCCACTTCTATGAATTTATAGATTAAATTTTAACTGCCAGACCCTCGACTATTCTTCTAACGTTTGGAGATCACTTCTCGTTGCTTCTACTCCCTCCAGGGTATCCATTCTATTGGGTGCTTTATTAAACTTCAGTCTGAGGCCTGTTACTTCACAGGCAGGCACTGATGCAGTGCGTGCAATTCCTCAAGCACGTTTTGGCGGCCCACACCCTGAGGCAGCATTTGCGAAACATGCCGCATGTTGGTGGAGGCGTCTGTGCTCTGCAAAATGTGAAAATAATTTGAAGAATTGCTGTTTTGAGTATTGTGTTCAATTCTGGTCGCCGCATCTCAAGAAAGATATAGTGGAATTGGAAATGGTGCAGCGAAGGGCGACTAAAATGATAGCGGGGATGGGGTGACTTCCCTATGAGGAAAGACTAAGGAGGCTGGGGCTTTTCAGCTTGGAGAAGAGACGGCTGAGGGGAGACATGATAGAGGTATATAAAATAATGAGTGGAGTGGAACAGGTGGATGTGAACCGTCTGTTCACGCTTTCCAAAAATACTAAGACTAGGGGGCATGCGATGAAACTACAGTGTAGTAAATTTAAAACAAATCAGAGAAAATGTTTCTTCACCGAACGCGTAATTAAACTCTGGAATTCGTTGCCCGAGAACGTGGTGAAGGCGGTTAGCTTGGCAGAGTTTAAAAAGGGGTTAGACGGTTTCCTAAAGGACAAGTCCATAGACCGCTACTAAACAGACTTGGAAAAATCCAAAATTCCAGGAATAACATGTATAGAATGTTTGTACGTTTGGGAAGCTTGCCAGGTGCCCTTGGCCTGAATTGGCTGCTGTCGTGGACAGGATTCTGGGCTCTATGGACCCTTGGTCTTTTCCCAGTGTGGCATTATTTATGTACTTATTTTGAAGCATTTTAAAGTATCTTCTACAGAAATGAGGTACATTTATAAAAATCAAGGATATACATTGATATTAGTGAAGTTTGTTGAAATAAATATTTTAAAACGCTTAAGAACTTTTTTGTGCTGTTTGGATCTGAGTTTGAAAAAGATAACCATTAGATAGAGCTGGGTTTTTATTTGAGAATTTAGTGTCCCCGCTGGTTTACTTGGACCATTAAAACTGATTCATGGTAGTATCTCTGAGTAGCAGGTGGTGTTAATTTGGATAAGTGATTTGGAATTTCAATCCCATAATTTTTATTCTCTTTCATATATCTGCATGTTTGTATACGTGTGTGCTTATGTGCATGCACACACATGCGTTTTCAGCCCATCAGCTTCACAGAAATCCAAGAGTGAAGTATATGTACAGAAATTTCCAGAAGGAACAAGTGCACACTGCAAGGACCATTTCCTCATACAAGGATGAAGGCTGCCCTCTGGTGGTTAAGGTGTGATCAGCTCACAGATGTGCAGAAATTACAGACATTTTATCTGCTGATCCAAAAGATTTAGCAAAACTTAAATTCTGTAAAATATTAATACAGAGATATGATTAAAATGTGTCATTCTGCATCATTAGTCTCCAGAGGACTGACTCAAAGCCCTACTTATGTACACTGAAGAGGGGGCGGGAGGATGATATGACACACATATTACAATACCTCAAAGGTAGGAAGGCTGCACAAGAAGCAAGCACATATTTTGGTATAAAAGAATATAATGGGGGAGGGAGAGGTCATAATATAATGATCAAAGTTTAATAGTTTGATCAATTGCCTTTGATCCAAATACTAGGCAGTATACATAAAAGTAAAGGCATTTAAAAATGAATGCTGATTCTCCTGGCTGCAGCTCTTTCAAAACTTGGCCTTCACCCGTTTATCTATGCAGACGATGTCACCAGTTACATCCCATTTCATTCGAGCTTTGCAGAGATTGCTGATGACATCAGCCTTGGAATAAATATCATGCTTGCGTGGGCCAACGCCTTCAAGTTAAAACTTAACACCGAAAAAACTCACTGCCTCGTTCTTGCCTCTCCCTTTAATAAGTTCAGGCCCACCAGCTTATCCGTACCAGGCTTCACCTTGCCCATCTCTGAAAGCCTACGAATACTAGGTGTTATAGTAGATCGGAACTTAACGCTGCTGGATCATACCATCTCGACCACCAAGAAAGCATTCGCCTCCCTCTGGAAGCTAAAGCGAGTGAAACCATATTTCCCAAGGGGAGTTTTTTGCGACCTAGTCAGTTCGTTAGTCTTGAGCCGACTAGATTACTGCAATGGCATCTACACAGGGTGCACCGGCGTACTCTTACAGAAGCTACAAACCGTCCAGAACACAGCAGCTCGACTAATCTATGGAGTATCAAAGTTCACCAGTTCTAGTCCACTTCGTGAGAAATTACATTGGCTTCCTGTACAAGAGCGTATAACTTTTAAAGTCTGCGCCCTAGTCCACAAGATTCTCTACGGAGCAGCCCCTGCGTACATGGACACCCTTGTCTACCTACCACCAAGAAACACGCTCAGAACTGCCCGTTCCTACTTAACTCTCCATTACCCTGCGTGTTCTAGGCTGAAGTATAAAACCATGTATGCTACCACCTTTGCCTACGTCGGTACTCACTTGTGGAATGCCCTACCAAAATCAGTGAAAACGGTTCCGGATCATCTGACTTTTTGGAAGTCGCTTAAGACCTGCTTATTTGAGCAAGCATACCCCAAAGATCCAGTCCAGCCTCACTAACCGCAGGACGCTGTCATTATGGACTGCCGCATTTCTTTATCCTTACCTCTCTGCTCTGCTTATCCTCTTCCATTTACTGTGCCCTGTCACTGGCTCCCTATCCGTTTTCGCATCCTGTTCAAACTTCTTCTACTAACCTATAAATGTACTCACTCTGCTGCTCCCCAGTATCTCTCCACACTCGTCCTTCCCTACACCCCTTCCCGTGCACTCCGCTCCATGGATAAATCCTTCTTATCTGTTCCCTTCTCCACTACTGCCAACTCCAGACTTCGCGCCTTCTGTCTCGCTGCACCCTACGCCTGGAATAAACTTCCTGAGCCTCTACGTCTTGCCCCTTCCTTGGCCACCTTTAAATCTAGACTGAAAGCCCACCTCTTTAACATTGCTTTTGACTCGTAACCACTTGTAACCACCTGCCTCCACCTACCCTCCTCCTTCCTGCACACAATAATTGATTTGATTTGCTTACTTTATTTTTGTCTATTAGACTGTAAGCTCTTTGAGCAGGGACTGTCTTTCTTCTATGTTTGTGCAGCGCTGCGTATGCCTTGTAGCGCTATAGAAATGCTAAATAGTAGTAGTAGTAGTATTCAAATGTTGCGAGCCACATTGAGCCTACCAGAGGTGGGAAAATTGTGGGATATAAGCACTGTAAAATAAATAAATAAATAAATCACACACATAAAAGCAAATACAGTTAAAAATACAGTTAAAATTATAAAGTAATCATAATACAACAAAAGACGCAGAGCATCCAAATTGCCAAATACATTCTAGTCAACACATATGTAGGGGTTCGGTTACTAGCATTACACAAAATCTCAAGACAAGAGGCACAGAAGGAAGCAACCATGGATAATCCTGACCTGGGCAAAGATTAGAATGGAGTTGGCTGCAGAAAAAGACAGCAATTGTTCATAGGAAACATGGTACATTCTTGAAACAGTCTCTGAGCGGAAGTGGGAGGAGCATAGCTTTTATTTAGGAAAGTATGAGGCTGGAAATATGAGTCATTAGCAATTGCAGAGCTGGACACCAAGAAAGGACTCGGCAAGCACTGACTGCAGTCATGCAGTGCTTGTTGAGTCAGTCACCCGGGACCTAAACTATGGCAGATGAGGATCGGACTCCTCATCCGGTCTACCTAGTTGTTTCCAGGCACACTGCTCTAGCTAAAGCTATCTCCCAGCTGTCAACCGTTCAAGCTTGGCTGTCTGCAGAATATTGCTCCAGGAGGTCAGCCAGATGAGTCTTGAGATCACTATCTTCCAGAAAAGCCTGATTATCTGCAAGCTAGATATAGTGGAATTACAAAAGGTACAGAGAAGGGCGATAAAAATGATAAAGGGGATGGGACGACTTCCCTATGAGGAAAGGCTGAAGCGGCTAGGGCTCTTCAGCTTGGAGAAAAGACGGCTGACGGGAGATATGATAGAGGTCTATAAAATAATGAGTGGAGTGGAAAGGGTAGACGTGAATCGTTTACTCTTTCCAGAAATACTAGGACTAGGGGACATGCAATGAAGCTAAAAAATAGTAAACTTGTTTATTTATTTTTATTTATTTATTAGGATTTATTTACCGCCTTTTTGAAGGAATTCACTCAAGGCGGTGTACAGTAAGAATAGATCAAACTTGATACGAACTTAATACGATAGGAAATAATGATAATGATATGAAACTTAATACGAATCAGAGAAAATCTTTCTTCACTCAATGTGTAATTAAACTCTGGAATTCGTTGCCAATGTGGTAAAGGCGGTTAGCTTAACGGGGTTTAAAAAAGGTCTGGATGGCTTCCTAAAGGAAAAGTCCACAGACAATTATTAAACTAACTTGGGGAAAATCCACTGCTTATTTCTGGGATAAGCAGCATAAAATGTACTGAGCTTTTTCAGGATCTTGCCAGGTATTTGTGACATGGATTGGCCACTGTATGAAACAGGATGCTGGGCTTGATGGACCTTTGGTCTGTCCCAGTGTGGCAATACTTATGTACTTAAGTCTGTACTGTTATATATGCAGGTTAATTAATCCTAATGATGCACACATAGTCAGCAGGCTATTTGTTTATGGACAGTTCACAGCAAACTTTATAGAGTGAATTGCAGCTTGTGAAATTAGAGAATGCAGGGCGTTGTCTTTTCAAACACAATTTGGACAAAAATGGACATTATAGGTGAACTTCCCCAAGTTTATAGTCATGTTATAAATTCCTCAAATTCCGTTCACACTGTTTGCTCTTGCTTAGCACCCAAAGTAAAAGCCTCTTTTTTTATTGTATGGGCCTTGGTCAGCACCCAACCCCCACCGACACAGAAACATAGAAAACTAGTAAAAAAAAAAAGCCCATTTCTCATTGAAATGAAACGGGCGCTAGCAAGGTAATGACCTTCTGCCATTAATGTTTTTAAGGGAAGTGTTAGGAGAAATGTACTCTGATGGTGAGAGACAGATCCAATGGGGGAGGGGGGGCGCGGAGGTGTGTGTGTGTGTGTCTGTCAGAGAGAGAAAGAAAGAGAGTGATTAAACATTGTTCTCCCCACTTGCCTCCTACTTTGATGTCTGTACCTTGGAGTTCAGTGTGTTTTTCGTGGAGCGTTTTTCTCCCCTTCCCTTCTCTGCAGTTGCCTCCTCCTTAGATGTCCGTACCTCGGAGTTCAACTTTCTTGAAAGTGAGAGTCCTGTCAGGTGGTTTGAGTTCTTCCCGTCACCGTGGTCCTCTGTTCTCTGGTCATGGCATTACTATGCAGCCTTCCCTTCCCTCCGAGGGCAGAGCAGTGAGAGCGAGTGCGATTGCCTGTGATTGGACCGTTCTCCTTCTGACGTCACGTTACCGTGCAGCCTTCCCTGCCCTCGGAGAGCGGGCCACTGACAGCAACTGCGATTGCCTGTGGTTGGTCCCTTCTCCTTCTGACGTCGCGTTTCTTTCCCTGGCAACTATAAAGAGTTCCCTCGAGGGCGGGGCAGTGATCGGGAGTGCGATTACGAACCCTACAAACAGTACACGGCTTCACTGTCACACTGCAACGGAGTCAGCTTCAGAACGTTGGAGGTGCGAATTATTATATTAGATGAGCGTGAAGAAGGGGAACCTGTGCAGGGTACCAGATTCAACTCTGGCCATCTTGTTGGGCAGATTGGACGCACCATGCAGGTCTTTTTCTGCCAACATTTACTCTGTTACTGTAACCCCCTGGGAAATCTGGTCATGGCTGGCGATTCCCAGGGGGTCACTATTGCCTGGTGGTGGGAGAAGAACTCAGAGATGAGGTTGGGAAATCCCGCCCACGGGGGGGGGGGGGGGGGGAACGGGTCATGGTAAACAAACGTAAATGGGCAGGAAGGATCGGGGTCTTTGGTTGCCTGTCCCCCGCTGAGACCCAAGGAGCCAAGGGGGAGTTTTGGGACCCAGAAGGGGTGATCAGTTAAGGTGAAGGAATTGTCCTCTGCTGTGGAGTGCAGAGAGCTGTGGGGAAGAAGTGGGTGGCAGACAAAGAGGTGGTGCTGGATTTCTTTAAAAAATATATTTGCTTCTTTTAGATTTTTTTTGTGCCGTTACCATCATCACATCCTAAACAGGGCTGCATTCCTGAAGTGTGGAGGAGTGGCCTAGTGGTTAGGGTGGTGGACTCTGGTCCTGGGGAACTGAGTTTGATTCCCGGCACAGGCAGCTCCTTGTGACTCTGGGCAAGTCACTTAACCCTCCATTGCCCCATGTAAGCTGCATTGAGCCTGCCATGAGTGGGAAAGCGCAGGGTACAAATGTAACAAAATAAAATAGATACTATTGGAGATTCTACATGGAATGCTGCTACTATTGGAGATTCTACATGGAATGTTGCTACTATTGGAGATTCTACATGGAATGTTGCTACTATTGGAGATTCTACTTGGAATGTTGCTACTATTGGAGATTCTACGTGGAATGTTGCTATTATTGGAGATTCTACATGGAATGTTGCTATTCCACTAGCAACATTCCATGTAGAAGGCTGCGCAGGCTTCTGTTTCTGCGAGTCTGACGACCTGCACGTACGTGCAGGACGTCAGACTCACAGAAGCAGAAGCCTGCGCGGCCACATTGGTGATCTGCAAGGGCCGACTTCTAGTGGAATAGCAACATTCCATGTAGACTCTCAAATAGTAGCAACAGTGGAGGAGTGGCCTAGTGGTTAGGGTGGTGGACTCTGGTCCTGAGGAACTGAGTTCAATTCCCACTTCACGCACAGCTCCTTGTGACTCTGGGCAAGTCACTTAACCCTCCATTGCCCCATGTAAGCCGCATTGAGCCTGCCATGAGTGGGAAAGTGCGGGGTACAAATGTAACTAAAAAAAAAAAAAGTAGGCTGTGAAAACTGTAAGGCTGTTTATAGATTCTGTAATTTGTCAATTTGTATTTCCTATCTTTTCATTACTTTTTATTCTTTAATTTATTTAGGGCTGCATTTTGATTAAAATTCGTAATAATCGCACAATTAAAGGTATGTTCATTTTTTCCCTCCACTGCATCTCCTTGTGACTCTGGCCAACGGAGGGTTAAGTGAGTCACAAGGAGCTGCAGTGGTGGTGGATGGTGAACAACATACAATTAATCGGGATTAAACTGATCCTGAACTAACCCACCGGTGTTAGCATAAGAAAGAAAAAAAAAAAAAGCTTGACTAGTGCTTCCCTATTTCCAGCTCTTTGTGAAGAAAACATTCCTTCATCCGTAGCACCACTTAAAGAATTTTAAGGTAGAAGTCTGGATTAATCTCATGTCCAGCCACCGAAAATGGATCCCATAAATTCTTTAATCTGGCAGAGAACTGTCACGATGTCTAATAAGCAAATAATTTCTGTATCACACCCCCAAGCTCCAAAGCACAGCACATACATTTTCCTGGGTTGACACGCCACCCTTATACACTACTGTATGGGTTTCATTGCCCTATAAATTTAACAGAAACCATTTGTGCTATTAGACACTGCTAAAATGTCAGATGCCCAAAGCACAAGAGGTAATGGACTCTTCAACTATTGACTGGCAGTACCTTTCAATTTATATGCTAATGCGCCCTTGGGATGGCTCAGGATACCATGATCCGTTTCTCAATGTTACATTACTGTTCCGGATACCCTTTAATGCATAGATCACCCTGGAACAAGATATCAATTATTTAAAGCATTTATGAAAAAGAAAACATATTTCACAGGATCGCACGGCTACCCCATGAAAAGACATTCAGCAGATGGAGATCCTATGCATGTTCCTCCTTATATGAGGTTATATATAATTCAATGCAGGAAACGTGGAGAGACATCTATTGTGGCGAGAAAGACTAGAGAACTGAAAGGGGGGGGGGGGGGGGGGAAGAAGACGCAAGCATAGACATGAAATTACACATCACAGGGAAACAATGTTTAAAACCAGAATGACCAGAACACTAGGGGGGAAAGCTATAAAGAAAGCAATAGTAAGCCGCATTGAGCCTGCCATGAGTGGGAAAGCGCGGGGTACAAATGTAACAAAAATAAAAATAGAAATAAAAGAAAATAAAATAAAATATAGAAAAGAAAATAAGATGACACCTTTTTTGTTGGACTAACTATACATTTTTGATTAGCTTTCGAAGGTAGCCCTTCTTCATCAAAGAAAGCAGTAACAGTTAGGCAGCTCATATCTATGTCTTATCCTCTCATCACAACATAACACGATTAAACCCTCCACTTTAATCACACCAAACTATACTCTACCTGTCTCAGACAGCCTGAAAAATCTTGGAGTTGCAATTGACCGTAATCTCACGCTTGAAAGCCATGTGAAGAATACGACAAAGAAAACGTTCCAGTCGATGTGGAAACTCAAAAGAGTTAAACCTTTTTTCCCAAGGGAAATTTTTCAAAGTCTGGTTCAATCAATGGTGCTAAGTCACCTAGAGGGGCATAATTGAACGGAAACGCCTATCTCCATGGGCGTTTATCTCCGAGAACGGGTCCGTGAAGGGGCGGGCCGAACCGTATTTTCAAAAAAAATGGACGTTTTTGAGCTGGGCGTTTGTTTTTTTTAGTGATAATGGAAACTAAAAACGCCCAGCTCAAAAACGTCCTAATCCGAGCCATTTGGTCGTGGGAGGGGCCAGGATTGGTAGTACACTGGCCCCCCCTGATATGCCAGGACACCAACTGGGCACCCTAGGTCAGTGCGGTGGACTTCAGAAAAAGCTCCCATATGCATAGCTCCCTTACTACGGGTGCTGAGCTCCCAACCTCCCTCCCCCAAAACCTACTACTCACAAATGTACAACACTACCATAGCTCTTAGGGGTGAAGGGGGCACCTACATGTGGGTACAGTGGGTTTTGGAGGCCTCCCATTTACCAGAACAAGTGTTACAGGTGGGGGGGGGGGGATGGGCCTGGGTCCACCTGGCTGAAGTGCACTGCAGGACCCACTAAAAGTGCTCCAGGGACCTGCATACACGCAGGCCTCTAGGACTGGTTGCTGCTATATAACATTGGCACACCAGTTGACACCTGAAGACTAATCTCTCCAAAAACGTCCTTTATTGGAATAACCGCCTTTACTCACAGTTAACTGCAGATCAGAGGTTGTGCCCCACTGGCAACGAGTCTCCCTGGTACTGAGATGAGCAGTAGATCAGAGCTGGCAGAATGCTGTACAATGCCCTCTTTCAGTCACATTCAAGGGAAGAACTAAGTTCTGTAACGTGGCTAACACAGGAAAGGGAACTAAAACTGGCTTACAAAAATGGCCACTACCACATGGACTATAACAGGAAACACAACAGGGCACACTCTGACCCAGTAGGCAGGGGGAAAAGCACCATGGGAGAAGAGCCTACCAACTACCAACATAAGCTAATGAAATCACGGAGCCCAATACCCTACACCCACCACAATGCAATGCTGATGTGACCCTGTACTGCACCCGAGAGCCACATCTGACCCAGGGAAAGGCTGTGACAGGATCGAACACATTCTGCTGTCATGGAGGTGGGTACGGCATTTGAGGCTGGCATACAGGCTGGAAAAAAAGTTTTTAAAGTGGGGTTTTTTTGGTGGGAGGGGGTTAGTGACCACTGGGGGAGTCTGGGGAGGTCATCCCCGATTCCCTCCAGTGGTCATCTGGGCAGTTGGAGCACTTTTTTGGGACTTGTTCGTGAAAAAAAAGGGTCCAAAAAAAGTGACCCAAAATCGCAGTCAAAACGCCTTTTTTTTCGATTATCAGCTAAAGACGCCCATCTCTCCTCGGCTGATAACCACGCCCCAATTCCGCCTCCACCACGCTTCCGACACGCCCCCGCCAACTTTATTCGTTTCTGCGACGGAGTGCAGTTGGAAACGCCCAAAATCGGCTTTCGATTATACCGATTTGGGCGCCTTTGCGAGACAAACGTCTATCTCCCGATTTAGGTCGCACTATAGGCGTTTTTCTCTTTCGAAAATAAGCTGGCTAGACTACTGCAACACATTTTACGCTGGATGTAAAGAACAAATCCTCAAGAAGCTTCAAACAGCTCAAAACACTGCAGCCAGACTCATATTTGGTAAAACAAAATACGAAAGTGCCACACCCCTAAGAGAAAAACTACATTGGCTTCCATTTAAAGAACGTATTACATTCAAAGTTTGTACCCTTGATCACAAAATCATTTACGGAGAGGCCCCGGTCTACATGTCAGACCTCATAGACTTACCACCCAGGAACACCAAAAGATCAGCACGCACTTTCCTGAATCTCCATTTCCCCAGCTGCAAAGGACTAAAATACAAATTAACACATGCATCCAACTTTTCACACATAAGCACACAGCTATGGAATTTACTACCATTTGGTGTGAAAAGAATTCCTGACTTAACCAACTTTCGGAAATCACTGAAGACCTTCGTCTTCATCAAAGCATACGCAACGATCCATCATATAAACCCTAATGCAATACCACTTTTTCTCTGGTCCCGAACTGTGATCTCTTCATACTTGTTTGATTAATGTTACTATGTTATTCATGCTCTTTATGTATCACCACTTGTATCTTTAACTCTGGATTGGCGATAGCCATGACGGAACAATGTAAGCCACATTGAGCCTGCAAATAGGTGGGAAAATGTGGGATACAAATGCAGCAAATAAAATAAATAAATATATGTGAAAATGACCAGAATACTGGCATATAGGGGCGTGTGACAGCCTGGCTCGCGGCTGGCTGTAGGACTTGAACAAATGTGGCACATACACGCACAGACTGCAGGTAGAAAGTCACAATACTTGTATTTATATACATACGAGGATAATCATCCCTGTTTCTTCCAATAAAGCCTCTCAATTCCAGTCAGTGGCGTTCCTAGGGGGGGGGGGGGCGGTGGGGGCGGTCCGCCCCGGGTGCACGCCGCTGGGGGGGGTGCCGCGCGCGCCTGTCCTTCCTTCGTTCCATGCTCCCTCTGCCCCGGAACAGGAAGTAACCTGTTCCGGGGCAGAGGAGAGCATGGAACGAAGGAAGGACAGGCGTGCACCCCGGGGGGGGGGGGGGGGGTCGCGCTGCATCCGGGGGGGCGCTGCACATCGGCGATCCGCCCCGGGTGTCAGCCGCCCTAGGAACGCCACTGATTCCAGTAGCCTGCCCCTGGCTTGTCTACACTCTTTAATATACAATAACTTTAACCTGGTTACATAGAATCTGGTGACTCTGGTGAATCTGTCCCAAAGATGCATTCATTAGAATTGTGTTTTGAATCTACACTGCCAGAGACTTAATTCAATCAATTCAGTTACATAGTATCTAGTGACTCATAGACTGTGTCCCTCTGGAGGAAGGGCAATTGTATACAGCTGTGGGGTAAAAGAAAAAAAAAACAGAACTTGGGTTTTGCTTTGAGAGTTCTCTGAGCTAAGTTGGGCATTTTCAGACTTGGTTTGATTGTAAACTGAGGCATTGACGTTCCTAAGGTGGCTGACACCCGGGGCAGATCGCCGATGCGCCCCCCCCCCCCGGGTGCAGCGCAACCCCCCCCCCCCCCCGGCGAAAGGACCCCCCGGGTGCATTTTTACCTGCTGGGGGGGGGGGGGGGGGGGTGCCGAAGTAACCTGTTCCGGGGCAGAGGGAGCAAGGAACGAGCGGAGCCGACAGGCGCGCGGCACCCCCCCAGCAGCATGCACCCAGGGTGGACCGCACCTACCGCCCCCCCCCTTGGTACGCCACTGAACTGAGGTTACCTGTGTCCTAGTCCCACCCACCCCTAGGTTAACTCCCTTTATACAGAGCAATAAAGGGACGTATCTTCATTACACTTAATTGGTCAGACCTATTCCTTGTTATTCCCCATCATAGGTCATCTTTTCACACTTGTGAATCACATCAATATGACCTTTATTCAGTGCAATACATGTTCTGCTTTAATCCTAAGGCAAACTATCTGGAACCTTAAAGCTTGTCCTTTCTGTCTCCAAATATCAGCTTTGAAAGATGAGATCAACAAACTCAAGAAGGAATTGGCTACAATTAAAGAAGCATCCAGGATTACTCAATTCCCAGCCAATGTACCATTATGATGCTGAAAAAAGAAGTACTGTGGTGGAGCCTGAGGCGATGAAAGTAGCACAACCCAAGAAACATCCCCCAAATAATGACAGAACGGTGAAAAGCTGAAAATTCTTACTGCTTGGAGACTCCATTATCAGAGGCATTAACTTAGGAACACAGTTCAGGGGTTCCAACGTAGTGAAATGTCTGCCAGGATCTCCAGCTACAAGATGTACAGACCAAATACTGAAAGTGATCCGAGAAGAGAGCGAGGCTTCAAACTCTGATGTTGTAATTCACCTGGGGACAAATGACCTGGCCAACAATAGCAAGTTTACAGCACAGCAGTGGCGTTCCTAGGGTGGCTGACACCCGGGGCAGATCGCTGATGCACCCCCCTGGGTGGAAACGACGGACCCCCCCCCCCCCCCGGGTGCATCTTTACCTGCTGGGGGGGGGGGGTGCTGCACGTCTGTGAGCAACGCTCGTTCCCCGCTCCCTCTGCCCCGGAACGGGTTACTTCCTGTTCCGGGGCAGAAGGAGCAGGGAACAAGCGTTGCCGACAGACGCGTGGCACACCATCCCCCCAGCGGTGAAACAACGGACACCTCCTCCTGGCTAAATGACACCCCCCATGGATGCATCTTTACCTGCTGGGGGGGGGGGAGGGGTGCCGCGCGCCTGTCGGCTTCGCTCGTTCCCTGCTCCCTCTGCCCCGGAACAGGAAGTAACCCGTTCCGGGGCAAAGGGAGCAGGGAACGAGCATTGCCAACAGATGCAACGGCACCCCCCCCCCAGCGGAGTGCACCCGGGACGGAATGCCCCCACCGCCCCTCCCCCCCCCCAGCGGAGTGCACCCGGGACGGAATGCCCCCACCGCCCCTCCCCCCCCCCTTGGTACGCAGCTGCAGCACAGAGAGAGCTTTCCAGAAGCTTGGGGAGGGACTGAAATCTTTGGTTCGGACTGTGGCTTTTTCTGAAGTAATTCCTATGTGGGGGAGGGGAGAGGAAAGACTACGCAAAACAGAGGAATTCAATAAGTGGCTTGAGTCGATGTAAAGAAGAAGGTTTTAGATACATAGGAGCATGGGCTAATACGTGGAAAAATAACAGGCTGTACTGTAATGATGGGCTATATCTCTCTGTGACGGGAAAAAGGATCCTTGGGGAGAAATTCAGATGGTACGTTTGTAGACATTTAAACTAGAGGGTGGGGGTGACCAAAGGAAGCAGAACAACACAGGAGAAATAAAAATAAAAAGGCATTATCTACTGTAGGGAGCAAGATGCAAGATTACTTTCTACCCCAAAATAAAACCCACAAATAAATTAATTATCTGGATGCTGTGGGATGCTGTCTCCAGCCACAGTGTTTAAATATATTTAAACCTAGCGAAGCTAGAGGAATGGACCGATATTTGGCAACTAAGGTTTAATCCCCAAAAGTGCAGGGTCATGCACCTGGGTCGCAAAAATCCGAGGGAACAGTACAGTATAGGGGGTGAAGTGCTTCAGTGTGCAAAGGAAGAGCGGGTCTTGGGGGTGTTTGTGTCTGACGACCTTAAAGCTTTCAAACAGGTACAAAAAGTGACCACCAAAGCCAGAAGGATGCTTGGGTGCATAAAGAGAGGCATGACCAGCAGGAAAAAGGAGGCGATAGTGCCGTTGTATAAGTCTCTGGTGAGGTCTCATTTGGAGTACTGCGTGCAGCTCTGGAGACATAACATAACATAGTAACATAGTAGATGACGGCAGAAAAAGACCTGCACGGTCCATCCAGTCTGCCCAACAAGATAACTCATATTTGCTGCTTTTTGTGTATACCCTACTTTGATTTGTACCTGTGCTCTTCAGGGCACAGACCGTATAAGTCTGCCCCGCACTATCCCCGCCTCCCAACCACCGGCTCTGGCACAGACCGTATAAGTCTGCCCAGCACTATCCTCACCTCCCAACCACCAGCCCTGCCTCCCAACCACCGGCTCTGGCACAGACCGTACAAGTCTGTCCAGCACTATCCCCGCCTCCCAACCACCAGTCCCGCTGCCCATCACCGGCTCTGCCACAGACCGTACAAGTCTGTCCAGCACTATCCCCACCTCCCAACCACCAGCCCCACCTCCCGATCTTGACTAAGCTCCTGAGGATCCATTCCGCACCTACGGAAAGATATAAACAGGATGGAGTCGGTCCAGAGGGCGGCTACGAAATTAGTAAGCGATCTTGAATGCAAAAATTATAGGGACAGGCTTATGAACCTCAACATGTATACGCTGGAAGAGAGGAGGGAGAGAGGAGACATGATAGAGACGTTTAAATATCTCAAGGGCATTTATGTACAGGAAGAGAGCCTTTTTCAAATGAAGGAAGGCTCTGGAATGAGGGGGCATATGACAAAGTTAAGAGGGAATAGGCTTAGGAGTAACCTAAGTATTGCCATACTGGGAAAGACCAAAGGTCCATGGAGCCCAGCATCCTGTTTCCAACAGTGGCCAATCCAGGTCACAAATACCCAGCAAGATCCCAAAAGAGTACAAAACATTTTATACTGCTTATCCCAGAAATAGTGGATTTTCCCCAAGTCCATGTAATAATGGTCTATGGACTTTTTCTTTAGGTTCATCTCCAGTACATTGATGCCACAGAGATATTTAAACATCTCTATCATATCCCCTCCCTCCAGCCTCGAATATTGTGTTCAGTTCTGGTCACCACATCTCAAAAAAGATATAATGGAATTAGAAAAGGTACAGAGAAGGGCGACGAGAATGATAAAGGGGATGGGAAGGGTTCCCTATGAGGACTGCAAACAAGGTGAAAAAATGCAGATGGCCTTGTATGAAAAAGTTTAAACGCCAAAATCAATATTTTATAAGTCATACGATATTCAACTGGCAACCAATGCTCAGATTTCAACAATCGAGTCACATGTTCATATTTTGTAGCATTGAAAAGTAGCTTTACAGAGACATTCTGTGTCAGTTGCAGTTGCTTGATCTTTCTGACCTCTGCCCTTAAAAAGAACTTTATAATAATCCAGCAGTTGCATATCTAAAAGGCATGAATTACAACATTTAAAGCCTTTTTATCAAACAAATGCTGTATCGAGTGTATCTGATGTTACCTAAAAATCACGCTTTGATCACCGCAGAAATGTGAATCTCCAGAATTGTACATAGTACTCTAAATAGGACCATACCAGAGACACTATCACCTCTTGTTTCCTGCTGGGCATCCCTCTCCTTATGCACCCAAGCATCCTTCTGGTTTTGATCATTGCCTTTTCTAACTGTTTGGCCACCTTAAGATCAGTGGTGTAGCCACAGGTGGGCATAGGCCCACCCATTTTAAATTCAGGCCCACCTAGCAGGAATGTGGCTGGTGGGGATCTCCAAGCCCTCCCAGACAGACTCCCGTCATCTATCCTTTCTCCCTCTCCATGACAATCAGAGGGGGGGGGGGGGTAGGGTTACCATATTTTGTCCTCTCAAAAAGAGGGCACATGTCCCGCCCCTGCCCCGCCCACTCCCCACGCTTTCACATCCTCATCCTGCCCCCTGTCACATATTCCCCTCCCCTCCCCTAACTTACTATCTACTGCCCTGGTGGTCTAGTGACCTCTTCGGGGCAGGAAAGAGCCCCCTCTTTCCTGTCCTTGCCCTGCATCCTGTTGCTGTGACAATCTCGGGATTCAAAATGGCCACTGAGAGTTGAAGTCTCACGAGGTCGCGTCAACTCTCGGCGGCCATTTTGAATCCCGAGACCGTCACAGAAACAGGATGCAGGGCAAGGACAGGAAAGAGGGGGCTCTTTCCTGCCCCGAAGAGATCACTAGACCACCAGGGCAGTAGATAGTAAGTAAGGGAAGGGGAGGCTAGGATAGGCCCACCGCCCGCCCGCCCATTTGTCCAGAAATCCGGACAAACGGGCGGACTGGCAAAACCTGTCCAGACATGTCCTCAAAAACAGGACATGTCTGGGTAAATCCGGACATATGGTAACCCTAAAGGGGGGGGGGGGGAGTCTCTTAACTGCATTCCTCCAAGCTCCCGCTATCTTTTAAATCCTTCTCTTCTTCAACGGCAGCAAGCAGCGACTCACGCCTTTTGCTCATGCTAGCCCCAAGCTTTCTCTCTGAAGCAACTTCCTGTTCGCAGGGCCCTTTTTACCGCAGCTAGGTAAAAGGAACCCACAATGTACAGGATTCTATAAGTTAACCCCAAGATTCTATTTAGCATGCCTAGCATTCCACACTGAAAGCCAAGCATAGTCTATAACAGTGCACACAACTTAATTGGCTTAATCAATCAGCATTATTAACGGCACTTAACAAGCAATAATGAGCACTAACTGGCAATAATTTGAATTTACACGCACAACTCCCTAAGCGTATTTTTTTTTTTTTTTTTACTTTAAAGTTTTTATTGAGAGCTTGGAAAGATTTGCCATCTCAGTATCACAATTGCCATGTTACAGTACATATTTTTCAAGTTAACAGTAACAATAAACTTTAAGAAAATTATATAATTCACTGTTCTAGTACAACCACTCTCTGTTTTATATCCCCAACCGCCCCTCCCGCCATCCTTGTATCCATATGTGCAGTGGAATATGAACCTGGGTGCCCTGGATTGAAGGCCACTGAACTGACCACTAGGCTGCCCCTCTGCTCTGCAGGGATGTAAGTGTTCTGTATTGCGTCTCACACTGCAGTTTGCTACAGGAGCATCATGTATACCGAGGTCTTCTAAAGACCAGCCAGGGTCGGCCTAAGGCACGATGCCACCTGAACCGGAGCTAACATGCCGTCCTCCCGGGCCGAGTTGCTGCCCCAGGCGTTTTACCTCATCACAGTGACGTTCCAAACCAGGCAGCAGCAGCGATTCCTATACGCTGTCCTGCCGCCGCCAGCACCCGCCTTTTCCCTTTACTGCAGCTGCCTGAGCCTCTGACGAAGCAGGAAGTTACTTCAGAGAGGTGGCCGCAGTAAAGGGAAGAGGCGGGTACCAGTAGCAGCAGGGCAGCGTATGGGAATCGCTACCACTGCCGGGTTTGGAAAGTCACCACGATGAGGCAAAACGCCGCGAAGCCGCTCCCCAAGATGCCGCTCCTGAAGAGTGCCGCCTGAAGCCCCCGCCTCAGGTGGCCTAATGGTTGGGCCGCACCCCCGACACCAGCTCCATAACCACAGAAGCATTTTCCCCAGTGTTAGATTCTGAAACTGTTTTTGGATACATCACTAATCCACGACCCCTGAGGCAGGCACTTTGTGCCGAAACACTGTGCCGTGTCGGGCTTTGCATGTTTTCTGCAAGTACCAGAAATAAAGTGTTTTTTGCGATTCGATGATCATCCTGTGTCCCTGGTCTTTCCAAAGCCTTCTCCAACTTCCCACTGTCGTCTTCTGGGATGCATGTGCGGTCATTTTTGTACAAATGCTGCCAGACAGCTGTCGTTGTCTCTGTTTTTTAGCATGCATAATTTGGACAATGGCTGTTTATTTTTGATGTTCTCCCGTATTTTCAAACAGGAAACCCTAATGCTTTTCCTGTTCAAAAATGACTGCGAGATGGATGGGGTTTTTTTTGGGGGGGGGGGGGGGACATTATGAGTGAGATGTCCCAATTCTGATTTGGATGTTCTTTCGAACATGCCCCTCTCTTTGCTGATTTTCAATAACTAGTCAGAAAATGCAGGTTTAGAAATCTACCTGTCGAAGAATGACCATTGTCTCCGCTCAGACGCTGACATCAGCAAGTGCTGCTTGGATACCTACAAGAAATAAATAAATAGTTGATAAAGCAAAATGCCTGTCAGAGAGGCTTGAAGAGCTTAGATAGGGGAGGAGGCTCAAGGCGGTCATTTCATGCAAGTCTCAGAGAGGAAACATAAAGAGTTCCCCTATTTGCAAAGTTGCAAACACCATGGCAGATCATGTCCCCACCCCAACCCCCTCATCATGAACATAAAAAGCAACACATTACAAGAGAAAAAACCACTTTCTCAAGCATTAGAAAAGCAAGAAAATCACAGCTCTCATAGACAGGAATAAACAGAAAGGAGTTCAATATTCAAAAATCCACTGAGTGGGAAAGAGATCCAGATAAATTCACCCAATTATCCGTACATGGATATCCAACGACACTTATCCAGATATTCAGCGGCTAATGTGCGAGTAGATTTAGACAGGTATTTGTGCAGATGGATTGATCCACACAAATTAGGTAGGTATTGCTGAATACCTCTCTTCCCAGCTACATTTTTTAAGCTCGCCCTGGGAATATCCTGACTTGGCCTGCTTTTTTTAGCTGGCCAAATGTGGCTGGGTAATGATTTTGCCTGCTTGAATTTTGAGGGAAGTTATTTATATGTGTATTGGATGATATTTACCTTTCATGCACTATATTTTAGTACAAGTTAAGTATGCAAACGTGTGCAAAGCAGCTCATTATTATGTACAATGGATAAACACAGCTCGCATTTGACCTTGCAAGCTGCATTATTCATGGAAAGATAATGGCATATTTGAACTGGTATTATCTTTCTCCCAGGGATCAGTGCGCCACCAATTCAGGACCTGATGTCCCTGGCAGTTACTTAAAGGGGTAGGTGTAGGATCAATCAACCCCCCACCCCATCCACTACCCAACAGCCAGATACTGATGCCTGAGTATGGCAGAAGCCCAGTGCTTTTTTTCCAGCAAAAAAGGTGCCGGTACCCGAATGCCAGGCCACCCTTCAGGATGGCGTGATCACTGAGGGCCCCATCCCACAATAGCCAGGCCTCCTGCAACCAGTCACAGAATATATGACAAGACAGAATTGGTGTGTAGAACCTGAGCTCTTTCATTAAAACTTGGGGTCCCTGGGTCAATTTTAGGCAGACAATGGAAAAGGTGCCGGTACTGAGTACCCCCAAGTACCCTCTCAAAAAAAGCCCTGCAGAAGCCCTACTGCTGGGGACTTTATTGGACAAGTTTGAAGAGGTTTCCCCAGCAGTAGGGCCTTCTGCCACACTCAGGCATCAAGGCAAGACTAATCTTCAAAGCCAGCACCCTCATTTACAAGACATTATTTGGTATGTCTCCTGAATATATGCTAGATATGATCAAACTATCCCCAATAAATGCAAGCCCGGAAACCAGAGGCTCCTTACTTCTTCAATTACCCAACTGCAGAAACACACCTTACCAAGCCATCTACACGGCTGGATTTAGTTACCTGGGTTCCAGTGGTGGAACTCAATAGCGGAAGATCACAAGAAGCATCAATCGACTATCTTCAGTTGAGAAAAGAGCTGAAAACCTACCTCTTCAAAAATTCTATCACTTAATAAAAAAAAATCCATCGAAGTCCTTTCCGCTTCCTAATTGTAAACCATTATTGTAATTTCCTACCAGCATGTAAATTGTAACCCACTTTGAACCGAAACCTGTTTTTGGATAACAGTGGATACAATAAATAACAGATGTATGTACAGGACCCACGACGAAGGCTATTGTGCCGAAACACGGCCCGTGTAAGGGTTTACTGTTTGCACCATTCATACACAATTTGGAACAATAGCTTAATTGTACTTGGAATTTCTTATCTTTGGACCTGTGGTTTTGGTGGCTTTTGGTTTGTGCGGAAGATTTTTGGCTTTTTTTTGTTTGTTTTCTGCATCTACCTTTTGGTGTCATTCACTGAATTTGGCCCCTAGTCTATTAAAAATAAAATACATCTACAAAATAAATAAAAAAGTGTTCCAGAAGATGTAGGGCAGGGGTGCTCAATGTCGGTCCTCAAGGGCGCAACCCAGTTGGGTTTTCAGGATTTCCCCAATGAATATGCATTATGAGACATTCTTGATTTGAATTTATGACTGCTGATTAAAAGACAGTCTATGATTATAAGAGGACTACCTACAAGGATGATCTTTGCTACATGCATTGTGTAATGATAACCGAATCGTGATAGGGAATGTTATGTTCAGGAATGTATTTGTATAGATCTGGGTTATTATTTAGCTAAGTGGTGCGCATATGCTCTGTGTGCATAGGTATGAATGATGGTATTATTGAGTTTGTGGTCTAAGGTAAGTAGTATAAGCAGGAGGTATATCCACACTGAAAATATTAATGATTTAAACTGATGTGTTAATATTGATATTAATAAAATTTGCAATAAGAAGTAGCTTTAAAACAATAAGACTGGTACGCGAGGTATTATATTACAATGAATATGAATGAGATCAATTTGCACGCACCGCCCCCGTTATATGCGAATAAATCTTGTGCATATACATTGTGGAAGTCCTGAAAACCCGACTGGACTACGGTCCTTGAGGACCGACATCGAGCACCCCTGCCCTACACTGGGCTGTACTATGCGACATCCTTTCGGCATGGTGCCTGAGGTTGGCACCCCATTTGCCTCACCTTTGTCCCGACACCTCAACCACAACAAACCATAGACCCAAAGAACGTGTGTGACTGATAATGTGCCAAATCCCCCCCCCCCCCCCCCACAACAATGTGCAGCTCCAGGCAACCTCCTAGGTTTCCCTGTTTTTAACCAGCCCTGGAGCTAAGGTAACATATAGTAACATAGTAGATGACGGCAGAAAAAGACCTGTACAGTCCATCCAGTCTGCCCAACAAGATAAACTCATATGTGCTACTTTTTGTGTATACTTTACCTTGATTTGTACCTGTCCTTTTCAGGGCACAGACTGTGTAAATCTGCCCAGCACTATCCCCGCCTCCCAACCACCAGCCCCGCTTCCCACCACCGGTTCTGGCACAAACCGTGTAAATCTGCCCAGCACTATCCCCGCCTCCCAACCACCAGCCCCGCTTCCCACCACCAGTTCTGGCACAGGCCGTATAAGTCTGCCCAGCACCATCCTCACCTCCCGCCACCGGCTCTGCCACCCAATCTCGGCTAAGCTCCTTAGGATCCATTCCTTCTGAACAGGATTCCTTTATGTTTATCCCACGCATGTTTGAATTCCGTTACCGTTTTCATTTCCACCACCTCCCGCGTGAGGGCATTCCAAGCATCCACTACTCTCTCTGTGAAAAATACTTCTGACATCTTTTCTTGAGTCTGCCCCCCTTCAATCTCATTTCGTGTCCTCTCGTTCTACTGTCCTTCGCATCTCCAGAAAAGGTTTGTTTGCGGATTAATACCTTTCAAATATTTGAACGTCTGTATCATATCACCCCTGTTTCTCCTTTCCTCCAGAGTATACATGTTCAGGTCAATCAAGTCTCTCTCATACGTCTTGTAACGCAAATCCCATACCATTCTCAGTAGCTTTCTTTGCACCGCTTCAATTCTTTTTACATTCTTAGCAAGATACGGCCTCCAAAACTGAACACAATACTCTAGGTGAGATCATCTGATTATTTTGGGGAAGGTAAAATGAGAAAATGATATTTCTTCTACTAATTAAGGTATAATAGTTCTGAATTTTAAACAACACATTACAACAGCACCAGGCTGAGTAATCGATGAATTCAAGAAAGCTACTGCTTAAAGGTCTCTTGATAAATTAAACTAGTCAGATCCCTCTCAGAGGTCATCATTGTTTATCTTCTGCCAAAGGGTTAGCGGCAGAAGCGTGAGAAAAATACAGCTCTGCACACAGGCCTTAATGTTATCAGCGGCACTGGAAAGGTCACGAATGACACTCGGCACATTTTATGTGTGGAGTGGAACATGGCCTAAATCACTGAAGACAGAAATCAGAGGAGATGTTCATTTTTCCACAATATAAAAAAAGGTGTCCTCCTAAGGGAGAGAGTCAATGAAGCAAACAAAATATTCGTATATATAGTATCACATCATACCTTATGCCAGTGGTTCCTAAACCTGGTCTTGGAGGCACCCCAGCCAGTCAGGTTTTTAGGATATCCACAATGAATATTCATGAGAGAGATTTACATGAATTGCCTTCACTGCATGCAATCTCTCTCATGAAGATTACATCAGCTCAAAGGCACACACAGAGGGGCATAATCGAACGGTAACGCCTATCTCCATAGGCGTTATCTCCGAGAACGAGTCCGTGAAGGGCGGGCCGAACCGTATTTTCGAAAAAATGGACGTTTTGAGCTGGGCATTTTTTTTTTTTTTTAGCGATAATGGAAACTAAAAACGCCCAGCTCAAAAACGTCCTAATCCGAGCCATTTGGTTGTGGGAGGGGCCAGGATTGGTAGTACACTGGCCCCCCTGATATGCCAGGGACACCAACTGGGCACCCTAGGTCAGTGCAGTGGACTTCAGAAAAAGCTCCCACATGCATAGCTCCCTTACCATGGGTGCTGAGCTCCCAACCCCCTTCCCCCAAAACCCACTACCCACAAATGTACAACACTACCATAGCTCTAGGGGTGAGGGGGCACCTACATGTGGGTACAGTGGGCTTTGGAGGCCTCCCATTTACCAGCACAAGTGTTACAGGTGGGGGGGGGGGGGATGGGCCGGGGGCCACCTGGCTGAAGTGCACTGCGGTACCCACTAAAAGTGCTCCAGGGACCTGCATACACGCAGGCCTCTAGGACTGGTTGCTGCTATATAACATTGGCACACCAGTTGACACCTGAAGACTAATCTCTCCGAAAACGTCCTTTATTGGAATAACCGCCTTTACTCACAGTTAACTGCGATCAGAGGTTGTGCCCCACTGGCAACGAGTCTCCCTGGTACTGAGATTAGCAGTAGGTCAGAGCTGGCAGAATGCTGTACAATGCCCTCTTTCAGCCACATTCAAGGTAAGAACTAAGTTCTCTACGTGGCTAACACAGGAAAGGGAACTAAAACTGGCTTACAAAAATGGCCACTACCGCATGGACTACAACAGGAAACACAACAGGGCACACTCTGACCAGTAGGCAGGGGGAAAAGCACCATGGGAGAAGAGCCTACCAACTACCAACATTGTGAGACTGTAACACAAGCTAATGAAATCACGGAGCCCATACCCTTCACCCACCACAATGCAATGCTGATGTGACCCTGTAGTGCACCCGAGAGCCACATCTGACCCAGGGAAAGGCTGTGAGAGGATCAAAAACATTCTGCTGTCATGGAGGTGGGTACGGGCATTTGTGGCTGGCATAGAGGCTGGAAAAAAAGTTTTAAAGTGGGGTTTTTTTTGGTGGGAGGGGGGTTAGTGACCACGTTCCTTCCAGTGGTCATCAGGGCAGTGGGAGCACTTTTTTCGGACTTGTTCGTGAAAAAAAGGGGTCCAAAAAAAGTGACCCAAAATTGCCTTTTTTTTCCCGATCATCAGCTAAAGATGCCCATCTCTCCTCGGCTGATAACCACGCCCCAGTTCCGCCTCCACCACACCTCCAACACGCCCCGTCAACTTTATTCGTTTCCGCGACGGAGTGCAGTTGGAAACGCCCAAAATTGGCTTTCGATTATACCGATTTGGGCACCTTTGCGAGACAAACGTCTATCTCCCGATTTAGGTCGCACTATAGGCGTTTTTCTCTTTCGAAAATAAGCTGGATAGGGTTTACAAAAGTGTTCCTTTCAGTCTGGGCTTTACATGAGGACTTAAGAGAGTCTTCTTCTTAATCTTACATACTGACCCCCCCCCCCCCGACTCTATAAATGGTGCACAAATTTACGCAAGCAAAATTGTGTGCTATTCTGAGATATGCGCATGGTGCGTCCTCACCTTGAGTATTGCGTTCAGATCTAGTCACCGTATCGCAAAAAGAGAAATAGTGGAATTAGAAAAGGTTCAAAGAAAAGCGACCAAAATGATAAAGGGGATGGAAGTCCTTTCATATGAGGAAAGGCTAAAGAGGTTAGGGTAGCCCTACTGGGTCAGACCAATGGTCCATCTAGCCCAGTATCCTGTTTCCAACAGTGGCTAAGCCAGGTCACAAGCAACTGGCAGAAACCCAAATAGCGGCAACATTCCATGCTACAAATCCCAGGGCAAGCAGTTGCTTCCCCATGTCTATCTCAGTAGCAGACGATGGACTTTTCCCTCCAGGAACTTGTCCAAACCTTTTTTAAACCCAGATACGCTAACCACTGTACCACATCCTCCGGCAAAGAGTTCAAGTATATTCGTTGAGTGGAAAAAATATTTCCTCCCATTTGTTTGAAAGGTATTTCCATATAACTTCCTTGAGTGTCCCCTAGTCTTTGTACTTTTGCAATGAGTAAAAAAATCAATTTACTTCTACTCGTTCTACACCACTCAGGAGTTTGTAGACCTCAGTCATATCCCCATCATCTGTCCCTTTGCCAAGCTGAAAAACCCTAACCTCTTTAGCCTTTCCTTATACAAGAGGAGTTCCATCCCCTTTATCATTTTGGTCAGGGCCGTGCCTAGGGTCTCTGGCGCCCCCCTGCAGCCTATCAGTTGGCGCCCCCCCTGCAGACTATCAGTGGTGGTGGCGGCGGCGGCGGCGGCAGCGGCCCCCCCCCCCCCCCCCCGTGAAAATGATCACTCACCACTTGCCCACACTGACAGGAATTGTCAGCAATATTCTTAGAAAGAAATTGCTATACATTGCAAAATAAGATAGCAGATGTAAATTCTCAAAGTGGACATATTCCAAACACTAAAAATGACTAGGCATACTTTATAGAATAAACCAAAATGAAAATAAAATTATTTTTTTTCTACTTTGTTGTCTGGTGACTTTCTTTTTCTGATCATGCTGGCCCAGTATCTGATTCTGCTGCTATCTGTCCTCTTAACTCCGTTTCCAGGGCTTCCTTTCCATTTATTTCTTTCCTTTCCTCCTTTCATCTTCATTTCTTGGTCCTCAGCTTCTGCCTATTTTCTTCATCCATGTGCAGTTTTTCTCCTCTCTTCCTTTTCCCTCATTTCATCTCCTTCATCTCTCTTCCCTCCCCTCTATGTCCAGCAATTTCTCCTCTCTCCCTGAGCCCTGCCCTCCCATCCATGCTCCTCTGTCCCCTGCCCCCTCCCCCCTCCATTCATCCTTTTCCAGCAATTCCCCTCTCTCCCTGAGCCCTGCCCTCCCAATCCATGCCCATCCATGCTCCTCTGTCACCTGCCCCCTCCATTCATCCCTATCCAGCAATTCCCCTCTCTCCCTGAGCCCTGCCCTGCAATCCATATCCATCCATGCCCATCTGTCCCCTCCATTCATCCCTATCCAGCAATTCCCCTCTCTCCCTGAGCCCTGCCCTCCCAATCCATGCTCCTCTGTCCCCTGCCCCCTCCATTCATCCTTTTCCAGAAATTCCCCTCTCCCTGAGCCCTGCCCTCCCAATCCATGCCCATCCATGCTCCTCTGTCCCCTGCCCCCTCCATTCATCCCTATCCAGCAAGTCCCTCTCTCCCCTTCCATGACCCCCCTCGCATCCATGCTCCTCTTCTCTCCCATGTCCCAGCCTGTGCCTGCCCTCTTCTCCCCCCCCCCCTTCGCAATCCATGCTATCATTTCTCCCCTGCCCTCCCGCTCCCATTGTTCAACTGCCCACCCTCTTCGCTCCCTCCAACATCCCTTTTCTTTTTTTTTTTTTAAATTTACCTCCGTGGCGGTTCCGGCAGCGCAGCGTCAGGGAAGGAGGCGGCGCTCCCGACGTCTAGCCTTCCCTTCGCTGTGTTCTGCCTTCTTCTGACGTCATCCTTGACGTCAGAAGAAGGCGGAACGCAGCGAAGGGAAGGCTAGAGACGTCGGGAGCGCCGCCTCCTTCCCTGATGCTGCACTGCTGGAACCGCCACCACGGAGGTAAATTAAAAAAGAAAAGGAATGTTGCGGGAGGGCGAGTGAGGTGAGCATGGTGCGGCGGCGCCCCCCAGAGGGAAGCGCCCCCCTGCCATGCTTACCTCGCTTACCGGGTCAGCACGGCCCTGATTTTGGTTGCTCTTCTTTGATGCTTTTCTATAGACCGTTTGTACGTTTGGGAAGCTCGCCAGGTGCCCTTGGCCTGGATTGGCCGCTGTCGTGGACAGGATGCTGGGCTCGATGGACCTTTGGTCTTTTCCCAGTGTGACATTACTTATGTACTTATGTCCTCTACTTGGCTCACTTTTATTACATAGAGCAGTGATTTAACCTATTGTGATGTCATAGTGGCTCATTCCACCAATAAGAGCCAACCTCATTAGTTATGTCACAATGGCTTGATTGTATAGAATGTTTGTACGTTGGGAAGCTCGCCAGGTGCCCTTGGCCTGGATTGGCCGCTGTCGTGGACAGGATGCTGGGCTCGATGGACCTTTGGTCTTTTCCCAGTGTGGCATTACTTATGTACTTATGTCCTCTACTTGGCTCACTTTTATTACATAGAGCAGTGATTTAACCTATTGTGATGTCATAGTGGCTCATTCCACCAATAAGAGCCAACCTCATTAGTTATGTCACAATGGCTTGATTGTATAGAATGTTTGTACGTTTGGGAAGCTCGCCAGGTGCTCTTGGCCTGGATTGGCCGCTGTCGTGGACAGGATGCTGGGCTCGATGGACCCTTGGTCTTTTCCCAGTGTGGCATTACTTATGTACTTATGAGATACGGCGACCAGAATTGAACGCAATACTCATGGCGAGGGCGCACCATGGAGTGATACAGAGGCATTATAGTATTTGCGGTCTTATTCATTATCCCTTTCCTAATAATTCCTAGCATTCTGTTTGCTTTTTTGGCTGCCGCCGCCACACACTGAGCAAAAGATTTTAGCGTGTTGTCTACAATGACACCTAGATTTTTTTCTTGAGCGTTGACCCCCAAGGTGGACCCTGGCATCAGGTAACTATGATTTGTTTATTCTTTCCAACGTGCATCACCTTGCATTTGACCACATTAAATTTCATCTGCCATTTGGATGCCCAGTCTTCCAATTTCCTAAGGTCTTCCTGCAATATTTCACAGTCCACACATGTTTTTAACAACCTTGAATTGTTTTGTGTCAGTTGCAAATTTAATCAACCTCACTCATCGTTTCGATTTTCATATCATTTATAAATACGTTAAATAACCACCGGTTCCAGTACTGATCCCCAAAGCACTCCACTGTTCACCCTCCTCCACTGAGAGAAATGACCATTTAACCCTACCCTCTGTTTTCCATTTTTATGCACGTATATAGCCATGGAAGTTTAGAAAAACGCTTTTCTGTGCGTAAACAGGCGTAGCCAACTTTGGCAGGAGGGGGTCCAGAGCCCGAGGTGAGGGGGCACATTTAGCCGACCTCCCCCTGCCACTGCCGCCACCACCAACTTTGCCCCCCCCCCCCTGCCGACGACCTCCCGACCCCCCTCCCGCCACCAACCCGCCATTGCCTGCCTTTGCTGGCGGTGAGACCCCAACCTCCGCCAGCGAAGGTCCTCTTCTTCCCACAAAAGACTTCCTTCTGTTCTGATGTCCTGCACGTAAGACTACAACGAAGCCTTGCGCGGGATTCGGGAAGAAGAGGACCTCGGCTCGCTGGCGGGGGTTGGGGTCCCCCCCCAGCAAATGTAGGCAATGGCAGGTTGGCGGCGGGAGGGGGGGTTGAAAGGGTCATTGGCAGGGGGTCCAGGGGCAAATATACAGGGCCCAGGCCCCGGTGGCCCCATACTGGCTACGCCACTGCTGCATGTTTGCGAGAAAAGAGGACCTTGGCTGGCGGGGGTTGGGTCCCCCGCCAGCAAAGGCAGGCGACGATGACAGGTGGGATGGGGGGGGTCGAGAGGGTCGTCGGCAGGGGGTCCAGGGCCAAATCTATGGGGGCCCAGGCCCCCCGGCCCCACGTAGCTACGCCACTGTTATAGGCATTATAAAGTTACCCCGAATATCCAAAACTACTTATTGTACTGATTAATAAAAGGTTTGCAGGCCATCTTGTGATTTTTCTACTAAAATATGCTCCAATTGAGATGATGAAAGGAGTCAACACTATCACCTATACTTTGGTTGAACCTGCAGAATCAAAAGCCAGCAATTAAAATCAAGTTATAAAGTTTCACCCATTCTACCTAGCATAGGCATGTGATACTGCTGTGCAAAGTCCAGTGTTCGAAAGTGGGTGTAGCACATTCCTGCTCACAGGGAGGGCACTTATACAGCAAGGTAGTCGACACGTGGAAGAATGCACCAAAGGCTGCTAGTAGATCTATGAGGAAAGCTCGCTCAGCTTCTTAATAAAACACAGTCGGGAAAAGAGAAACCCACTGTTGTTATGGGTAGAAAGCAAGCAATAAAAATATATTGCCAAATTCAGGTCTTCCTATAAACTTTATTATTTAGATTTGCTCACGACCCTTTTTGGTAAGTAGCTCAAGGTGAGTTACATTCAGGTACACTGGATATTTCTCTGTCCCAGGAAGGCTCACAATGTAAGTTTGTACCTGAGGCAATGGAGGGTTAAGTGACTTGCCCAAGATCACCAGGAGCGCCAGGGCTGTGCCTAGGGTCTCCAGCTCCCCCCTGCAGTTGGCCCCGCCGGCGCCCCCCTGCAGTTGGCCCTGCCGGCGCCCCCCCCCCCGAAAACGATCGCTACACTACCCCGCCCTCTTCTCCCCAGATCCTTTTCCTTTAAATTTACCTCTCCGGTGCGCGGCAGCGTAGCGTTAATGAGGAGGCGGCGGCGCTCCCCACGCCCCGACGTGTCTTCTTCCTTCGCTCAGTGTCCCGCTTTCTTCTGACGTCATTTCTGACGTCAGAAGAAGGCGGAACCGAGCAAAGGGAAGAGACTGACACGTCGGGGTGGGGGAGCGCCTCCTCCTCACTAACGCTACGCTGCCATGCGCCGGAGAGGTAAATTTAAACAAACAAAAAAAAAAGGACAAGGATCTGGGGAGAAGAGGGCGAGGTAAGCATGGTGCGGCGGGGCGCCGCCCCCAGAGGATGGCGCCCATCCTGTCATGCTTCCTCGCTTACCGTGTTGGCACGGCCCTGGAGCAGCAGTGGGATTTGAAACCGGCCACCTCTGAATTGAAGACCGGTGCTGTAACCACTAGGCCACTCCTCCACTAGCAACATTCCATGTAGAAGCCTGCCCTTGCAGATCAGCAATGTGGCCCGCGCAGGCTTCTGTTTCTGTGAGTCTGACGTCCTGCAGCTGCGTCACTGATCTGCAAGGGCAGGCTTCTACATGGAATGTTGCTAGTGGAATAGTAACATTCTATGTAGACTCTCAAATAGTAGCAACAGAATCTCCACTAGTAGCACATTCTATGTTCCACTGCACTAACCACTAGGCTACTCCTCCACTAGCAACATTCCATGTAGAAATCTGCCCTTGCAGATCAGCAATGCGGCTGCGCAGGCTTCTGTTTTTGTGAGTCTGACGTCCTGCACATATGTGCAGGACGTCAGACTCACAGAAACAGAAGCCTGCGCGGCCGCGTAGCTAATCTGCAAGGGCAGGCTTCTACATGGAATGTTGCTAGTGGAATAGCAACATTAACATTCCATGCAGAATCTCAAATAGTAGCAACAGAATCTCAATAGTAGCAACATTCCATCTAGAATCTTCAATAGTAGCAACATTCCATGTAGAATCTCAAATAGTAGCAACAGAATCTAAAACTATTATTTATTGATTTAGATTACACCTTTTTCAGTAGTAGCTGAAGGTGAGTTACATTCAGGTACTCTGGATATTTCTCTGTCCCAGGAGGGCTCACAATCTAAGTTTGTACCCGAGGCAATGGAGGATTAAGTGACTTTCCCAAGATCACAAGGAGCAGCAGCAGGATTTGAACCTGCTGCCATCTCTGGATTGCAAGACCACTGCTCTACAACCACTAGGCCACTCCTCCACACTGTGACAGGCAGCTGATGTGTGAGTTTGCTCTTGCATAAATGTGGCAGGCAGTGATGATCGGTGAGGTAGATCGTTGTTATAAACTGTTACAGGATATGTAACCTTTTCAAATAACAGTAGGGAAAGCATGGGGAGCTTGGCTTGTGGAATTCTTTCCAACCCCTCTATGTGGGATGGACTGTACAGGCCTTTATCTGCCGTCATTTACCATGTTACTATGTGAGCTTTATAAGCCAATGTCAAATTTTGTGAAAGCAGGTCTCAGCAAATAGCTCACACAGCAGTATATAGTATAGAGAGCCATCACAGGATAAAATTTAGACCCGGGGGGGGGGGGGGGGGGGGGGCACTACTAGTTTAATTGGGTGCTTCCTAAGAAGAGGGAGAAAGGGGAATAAGAGTATATAGAAAGCTGGATCTTCATTCAGTTTCTACTACTAACATTTCTAAAGGGTTACGCAGCGCTGTACAATTAAACATAGAAGGACGGTCCCTGCTCAAAGAGCTTACAATCTAAAAGACAAGAGAACAATCTAGAGGACGAGTGGAACAGTTAATCTGATAGGGCGGATAGATTGGGGCATTCCTCTATTTTCTCAAGCGGTTAGGCGCCGAAGGCAGCATTGAAGAGGTGATTTTTAAGCAGAGATTTGAAGATGGGTAGGGAGGGGGCTTGGCGTATGGGTAAAGGAAGATTGTTCCAGGCATAGGGTGAGGCAAGGCAGAATGAGCGGAGCCTGGAGTTGGCAGTGGTGGAGAAGGGTACTGAGAGAAGGGCTTAGTTCTATCACGTTTTAGTTCTTATATTGCTACATCTGACTGCCAAGGATTATCACTGGTTATACTGTGGTTCTTGTACCAACCAAGCTGGGGCCACTGGGTCCTGCTCCCTATGTGTGTGTGTATATATATATATATATATAATATCTGTGTATAGGTGTGAATATGCTTGTATAGCTGTGTGTTCACGTATATGTGTGTGTGTGTGTGTGTGTATGCATGTGTATACATGTGCATGTGTGTATACATGCACTGTATACACATGCATACACGCATAACCACTAGGATTGGCCTAGTGGGTTAGGGTGGTGGACTTTGGTCCTGGGGAACTGAGTTCAATTCCTGGCACAGGCAGCTCCTTGTGACTCTGGGCAAGTCACTTAACCCTCCATTGCCCGCCACATTGAGCCTGCCATGAGTGAGAAAGCGCGGGGTACAAATGTAGCAAAAAATAAAAAATAAAATATATATATATGCGTGTATAAGTGCTTCTGTATACATACATGTATGCACATGTGTATTCATATGCATGTGTGTATATATGTGTCTATGTGCATGTGTGTGTACATGTCTGTTCATATGTGCGTTTATGTAGTATATATAATATGTATATCTCTGTGTGAATGTGTGTATGTGTATATATGTACATGTGTATTGTATGTTTGTATGTGTATATGTGTATGTGGATCACCAGTAGGCTTTGCTTTGGGACATCAACTTCTCCTGTTACCTGAGACACAACAAAGACCTCAACCAACACCCCACCTCCCCCCCCCCCTTGAAATTTTTTTAATCTGAGCATTGCAACAAGAAGGTTTTTAAATATACATCAAATTGAAATATGCAATAAGGAAAAGAAAAATTTCACACGTTTATCAGTAGGCATCAAAGGACTTTTTTTTTAACAAAGAGATCACTTTTTGAGTAAGAAAAAAATCTTACATATTCATATCATCATTAGGCATTAATTGATATTGTTTGGTCTTCAGCTATTATTCTGAATTTGGTACAGAGAGTCCTTTTGAGTTTTGATTTTTGACACTGTTGTGTGTGATTATGAAGTTGTAGATGTACTGAAGAGAATAAGTCTCATCTTTTTAAGGCGCTATGGTGTGTTAAAGAAAAGTGTTGTTTTATTTATTTTTTTTTTTAATTTCAGTAGTTTTTAATATTTTTTTTAAGACCAATGATGTTTGCTAAGTGGCAGTCTAAGATGTTTTCTCTCTCAGGTTTAAACTGAGGTCTTTTTCCTCCTGATGGAGTTAAACTTGGTTGTAATCCATTTAAATGTGGAGATATCGTTGATGGGTTTCCAATCTCTCTTTAGCACTTCTGCTTTTTTTTTCTTTATTTTATTTTTGTTACATTTGTACCCCGCGCTTTCCTACTCATGGCAGGCTCAATGCGGCTTACATGGGGCAATGGAGGGTTAAGTGACTTGCCCAGAGTCACACCAATGTGGCCGCGCAGGCTTCTGCTTCTGTGAGTCTGACATCCTGCACCAGGGCCGGTCTTAGCAAGTGCGGGGCCCTATGCAGACCAATTTGGTGGGGCCCCATCCTAGCCCCGCCTACCCTAGCCCCGCCCCCTGCCTAGCTCCACCCCATTGATAAGATTATTCCATTTTTAGAACATTTTTAAATTTATGAAATTTCAAATAAAGACAAATGAAGCTAAACTTGTACAAAAAAAATTGATTGAAATAATAAGCACAATGCTATCATGAAACCTCCCCTCCCCAGAAATTATTCAGTTCAAGTCCACTACAATTAGTAGCGGGCCCAAGCCGGGGGTGGATGCCGCGCCGGTGGTGGTGGGAGTGGAGTGGCCGAGCCGCGGGAATGGGGATCATCTCAGGCGACTAAGGCGAGCAGCAGCAGAGGCACGAGCGAGGCAGAATTGGGGTGCTGAGCGGGGCCCCCTTAGGCGCGGGGCCCTATGCGGTCGCCTTGGTCGCCTCTGCCTAAGACCGGCCCTGTCCTGCACGTACGTGCAGGACGACAGACACACAGAAACAGAAGCCTGCGCAGCCTTCTACATAGAATGTTGCTAGTGGAATAGCAACATTCCATGTAGAATCTCCAATAGTATTTACTTTATTTTTGTTACATTTGTACCCCCCGCGCTTTCCCACTCATGGCAGGCTCAATGCAGCTTACATGGGGCAATGGAGGGTTAAGTGACTTGCCCAGAGTCACAAGGAGCTGCCTGTGCCTGAAGTGGGAATTGAACTAGGTTCCCCAGGACCAAAGTCCACCACCCTAACCACTAGGCCACTCCTCCACTGTTGCTACTATTTGAGATTCTACATGGAATGTTGCAACATTCCATGTAGAAGTCGGCCCTTGCAGATCACCAATGTGGCCGTGCAGGCTTCTGCTTCTGTGAGTCTGACGTCCTGCATGTACAGACTCGCAGAAACAGAAGCCTGCGCAGCCTTCTACATGGAATGTTGCTAGTGGAATAGCAACATTCCATGTAGAATCTCCAATAGTAGCAACATTCCATGTAGAATCTCCAATAGTATCTATTTTATTTTGTTACATTTGTACCCTGCGCTTTCCCACTCATGGCAGGCTCAATGCAGCTTACATGGGGCAATGGAGGGTTAAGTGATTTGCCCAGAGTCACAAGGAGCTGCCTGTGCCTGAAGTGGGAATCGAACTCAGTTCCTCAGGACCAAAGTCCACCACCCTAGGCCACTCCTCCTCTCTTTTCTTGTCTGCTTTTCCCTTTCCTGCTTTTCATTTCTTCTCTTCTCTGCTTTTACCCTCCTCTCCTGCCTTTTCCTCCTTCCTTCCAACTTCTCTACTTCCTGTCAGCTCCTCCCTCTCACTTCTGCTCCTTCAGGGTTCTTCTTATCTTCTTTGTTCTATATTTCTCCCATCTCCTTGGCCTTTCTAGCTTCTGCTCACGGGTCCATATGCTCTTCTCTCTTTTACCGTGTATGGGGGTTCCACAATGCTTTTATCCTGTGATCATAAGCGGTCGGTGGCCCAACTGTTTGGGGAGCCTAAAGGGGGCGGGGTTAGGGGTGGTGCCATGGGTGGGGCTTACAATCCATAATTGTCTGACAACACAAGAAAAATAAATAAATAAAAGTAAAATAGTCACAGTTAATACCTTTAACAATTCAACATCAGATCCTCCAAAATATTATAAATCATGTCTGATGTTATGACAACAAACTAAAATTAATTTAAAGTGTTGATGTCACCTTAGTACGGCAACACACAATCTCTCCACTGCAAAACCTGTACCAAAGTTGTGCAAAACACACTCAGAAGAACCTTACCAAACCATAACAGCACTAATTCCAAGGACAGGACGAGCTACACCTTATGCGTGGAAAGGCAGCACTGTAATTACACCGGGCTCTAAAACACCAGTACACAACCTAGTGACAAAAAAGGGCTGCAATGCTACATGCTAGCAGAATACTGCACCTTGATCACACATGAAAAACACATGACACAACAGATATGACACGAGGAACTAGAAATCAAAAGATATGAAGGCAAAATACTGAACTGGAAAGTTACCTCAAGAAGTCAGACTCGGCATGCAGCATACTAGAGAAATTGAATCTTACGTGCAAATATCACAGATGCACATTTCCAAAAGCTATTTTATTTGGCATCGTCATGGGGGGTCACAACCACAAAAAGGTTGATAATTTTTAGATTGTAAGCTCCTTGAGCAGGGACTGTCCTTCCATGTTAAATTGTACAGCGCTGCGTAACCCTAGTAGCGCTTTAGAAATGTTAAGTAGTAGTAGTAGTAAGTTCTACTCTAGATAAACTTTAATTGGCAGTTGACCCCCCCCCCCTAGTGGTAGTCCTGGAAACTACTGCTAGGGGTTGACCAGTGCCATTTGAACCCCTGGGGATTGCTCCTGCCCCCACTACTAACCACCAGCGGGCTGCTCTTTTTCCATGTGCAGCTTTTTTTAATCATTGCTTCTTGCTGGATATACTGGCAAATACCCGTGTATTTGCTGCCATCCTTCTAGGTATTTTACAAAAGATTCTATGTTCAGCAGAGACTTTTGTAAAATACCAGGGGAACTGAGTGCATCATGACCTGGACATCTGCCATTCCTTCCTCAACATTCCTTGCAAAATGAGCTTATAGCAATCTCAAATTCATTTGCAAATACATGTTTTGTTTCAAACTTCCCTGACCTCTTTCATTGGGGAAAGGAGTTGTGTTTAGCCTGGATGACCTTTTTGTTTTGTTTAAATTTATTTTACTTACATTAAGCTGCCCTGAAACCCCAGCCTAAAGGATTCTTTTTTAAGTTTCTGTGGCAGAAACATAGCATAGTAGTTGATATTCTGATGTAGCAAGAATCATATTGCCTGATACCTAAATGCCATGACAATTATATGCTTTTTTAAGATAGACAGAGCAGGGGTATAGCCAGACTTCAGTGGGAGGGGGGGGTCCAAAGCCCGAGGTGAGGAGGCACATTTTAGCCCCCCCCCCCCGGTGCTGCCGACACCCCCTGCCATTGCCAGACCCCCCCCCCCCCCGCCGCCACCACCAACTTTGACCCCCCCCCCCACCGACGACACTCTCGACCCCCCTCCCACCGCCAACCCTCCCCTGCCGCCGCCATCGCCATCGCTTACCTTTGCTAGCGGGGGACCCCAACCTCCACCAGTCAAGGTCATCGCCTTCCGGCGCAAGGCTTCTGACGTCCTGCACATACGTGCAGGATGTCAGACTCACAGAAACAGAACGAAGCCTTGCGCCAGAAGAAGAGGATTTCGGCTGGCGGGGGTTGGGGGTCCCCCGCCAGCAAAGGTAGGCGATGGTGGTGGCAGGGGAGGGTTGGCAGCGGGAGGGGGTGTCGAGAGGGTCATCAGCAGGGGGGTCCAGGGCCAAATCTACGGGGGCCCAGGCCCCCTTGGCCCCACATAGCTACGCCACTGGACAGGAGTAATTGTCTTAAGAATAAGTCCACAGATTTTGCTGCATATGAACTGTGAGACCAGATAGATTGCTAATTCCCCTGTATCACTGCTTTCTCAGAGTAGATGGAAGAGAACTGAGGGGTCCTTTTACTAAGTGCATAGGTGCCTACACGCATCCAACATTATTATTATTATATAGCGCTACCAGATGCACGCAGCGCTGAACTCCTGACACAGAGAGACAGTCCCTGCTCAATAGAGCTTACAATCTAAAATAATACAGACAGACAAGACAATTAAGGACAAGGGGAAATACTGGGTGAGAAGGAGCAAGGGGAGGGCAAATGAGTAGTGACTAGGAGCCAAAAGCAGCAGTGAAAAGGTGGGTTTGCAGCATGGGTTTGAAAACAGGTAGAGATGGAGCTAGACGTACAGGCTCAGGAAGTTTATTTCCAGGCATAAGGGTGCCGCGAGAGAAAAAGGAACGAAGCCTGGAGTTAGCAGTGGGAGGAGAAGGGGACGACAAGAGAGATTTGTCCAGCGAGCGGAGGTCACGGGTAGGAATGTAGGGAGAGATGAGAGTGGAGAGGTAATGGGGGGCTGCAGAATGGATGCAGTGAAAGGTCAGTAAGAGAAGTTTGAACATGTGTCAGTTTGGAACTACCATCCGGCTACCACGTGCCCCGGGCAGTAATTCCATTTTTTCCATGCGTCTGATATGGATGACAGAAAATATATTTTATTTTCTACCGAGTGGCGCTAACCGGGCGGCAATCGGCAGTGTATGTGCGTTGACGATTACTTCCCAGTTAACACGTGAGAACTTACCGTTAGTCAACAGGCGGCGGTAAGGTCTCATAAGTACATAAGCATCGCCATGCTGGGACAGACCAAAGGTCCATCGAGCCCAGCACCCTCTCATCGACAGCGGCCAAAAGAACAAGCAATTTGTCCCGCCCATCCTAAAAATACTGTATTCCCTCGTCCAGTCAATAACATTCTATGGCTTTTCCTCCACGAAGCCGTCCAACCCTTTTTGAAGTCCGCTAAGTTAACCGCCTTAACCACCTTTCTGGCAGCGAATTCCAGAGTTTAACTACGCGTTGAGTGAAGAAAAACTTCCTCCGATTTGTTTAAATTTACCACACTGCAGCTTCATCGCATGCCCCTTGTCCTAGTATTTTTGGAAAGCGTAAACAGACGCTCCACATCGACCCGTTCCATTCCACTCATTATCTTATAGACCTCTATCATATCTCCCCTCGCCGCCTTTCTCTCCAAGCTGAAGAGCCCCAGCCTCTTCAGCCTATCCTGATAGGGAAGCCGTCCCTCCCCTGTACCATCTTTGTCGCCCAGCTCTGCACCTTTTCCAGGCCCAAAATGAACGCGTGCCAAATTTTTATTTGCTGCACGTCCATTTTCTGCCAAAAAAAGGCCTTTTTTGCAGGTGCGCTGAAAAATGCATGCATCCAATACACGTGCCTACAACGGCGCAGGACATTTTTTTGGCGCACCTTAGTAAAGGACCCCTGAAATTGTAAGACCAAAACCCTTGTAGACATATCCAATACTACTACTACTACTACCTATTATTTAGCATTTCTATAGTGCTACAAGGCATACGCAGCGCTGCACAAACATAGAAGAAAGACAGTCCCTGCTCAAAGAGCTACAATCTAATAGACAAAAAATAAATAAAGTAAGCAAATCAAATCAATTAATGTGAACAGGAAGGAAAGAGAGGAGGGTAGGTGGAGGCGAGGGGTTACAAGTGGTTATGAGTCAAAAGCAATGTTAAGAGGTGGGCTTTCAGTCTAGATTTAAAGGTGGCCAAGGATGGGGCAAGACGTAGGGGCTCAGGAAGTTTATTCCAGGCGTAGGGTGCGGCGAGACAGAAGGCACGAAGTCTGGAGTTGGCAGTAGTGGAGAAGGGAACAGATAAGAAGGATTTATCCATGGAGCGGAGTGCACGGGAAGGGTGTAGGGATGGACGAGTGTGGAGAGATACTGGGGAGCAGCAGAGTGAGTACATTTATAGGTTAGTAGAAGAAGTTTGAACAGGATGCGAAAACGGATAGGGAGCCAGTGAAGGGTCTTGAGGAGAGAGGGGTAGTATGAGTAAAGCGACCCTGGCGGAAGATGAGACGGCAGCAGAGTTTGAACCGACTGGAGAGGGGAGAGGGTGACTAAGTGGGAGGGCCAGCAAAAAGCAGATTGCAGTAGTCTAAACGAGAGGTGACAAGGGTGTGGATGAGGGTTTGGTAGAGTGCTCGGAAAGAAAGGGGCGGATTTTACGGATGTTGTAAAGAAGAAACGACAGGTTTGGCGGTCTGCTGGATATGAGCAGAGAAGGAGAGAGAAGAGTCAAAGATGACCCCAAGGTTTCGAGCTGAGGCTGAGACTCTGTAGCAAACCTGCATTGATGCTTAAATCAACTCCATGCTGATGAGAGAAGCTGGCACTCAATATTATTAGCAACCCGGGAAACACAATGGACCGTAACAATAAGCCTGACCTTTCCTCTATCCAATTGCTTTTGCATAACCAAACAATAAGGAATAAATAGGGTAAGTGATACAAGGTTTTCTGTTGTTAAATTATGCAGCACATAAAAAGATGAGCCACTTTCTTTTGTGCACAAGCATCTCACAGTTATTGTGTCACAAGGGGGGAAAAAAAAAAAAAAAAAAAAAAAAAAAAAGACTTAAATGGATGATCATTTAACAAAGTGCTTCCTGGTGTAATTTCAGCGCTAGTGACAGTACATCCATGGGCTGAAATGACCTGTGGCAGTGTACTTGTTTTGTTTCTGAAGCGCCCGTCTTGTTCAGAGCTTCCAACTAACTCTGCATAATGAGACACATGTTGACTCTTCATTCTACAAGCATCTGGGTGGTTTTTTTTCCTAAACTGAGTACAAAAGGCAATTTTCCAATGCCACTTGCACAAGTAAAAGAGCGTCTTGAAAACTGCACCTTCCTGTACGTGGATCAAAGTACACACCTTGTTTCAGTACACCCTTGGACCTCAATCCTAGTTCTTGTGGGTTGCCGATGGGTTAGGTTATTAAGATACCCCTAATGAATATGCGTGAGAAAGATTTGCATACATGGAGCTGGTAGGCAGGCAAATCTCTCTAAAGCGTGCAGTGATTTAAAGAATGGCATGCTGTGGTTGGATGTTCTAGGAATGCATGTATACTGTATTTTACATTGGCAATACATGCAGCTGCAAAGGTTAAGAGTTTAAATCAGGAATGGATGGTGTTTAAAATATCATCTTAGAAGCCCAGACCAAAATTATTCCACATATCAAAAAAAGGTAGAAGGAAGGCCAAACAATAGCCAGCATGGTTAAAGATCTATTACAGAAATTTGACGGCACACTGGATGTGCTTAGGTGCTTATGTGCCTTAGTAAAAGGACCCCTAAAGGCCCTGTTTACAAAGGCATGCTAGTGTTTTAGTGCGCACTAACCATGTAGATGTCTATAATATTCCTATATTAGGAACGAGGAGGTCTTCAGTCGTGGGGTTTGCTCAGGTATTTCTTTCGATGTTGTGTGGGTGGGGGAAGGGGAGAGCACTCAAGTGGGGTAAGGAGCAGTGAAGAGATGAATTTTTGGGTCCATCCTCTTTGGGTTCAGACCCACCCCAAATTGGTTGTCTGGCTACATGCCTGGTCTAAACAATTCAATAACCAACAAAGAGGCAATAAAAAAAATAGTTCTTTTGTTATCTTGTTATTCATCGGAAGGTATCCCTAATTGTTTCCAAATAGGTGATGTTTCAATTCCAATTCTGCATCAAGTTCGGAATCTTGGAGTTATTTTGGATTCCTCATTGTGTATAAAATATCAAGTTTTAAACATAATACGGATGGTTTGCTGTAAATTGAGGAGTGTTCGTAGACTGAGGGCTCCTTTTACTAAGTGACACAGCAGCCTGGTGGTACTTCCCAACCCTAGCGTGCCGTCATTTCCGGCGCTAAAAAAATTTTTTTTTGTAGCATCAGAGTGTACCTAGCGGTAATCGGGAAGTGTGTGTTATGTTACGCAGAGTTTCTCTGCTGTTTTTCTGCCAACATTAGCACATGGCCATTACTTGGGAAAATCGGTCATTTTCTAGCTGCGGTAAAAATAGCCTTAGCGTGTGGTAAAGACTCCCGTAAGACCACACTAAAGCCACTTTTTACCGCAACTTAAGAAAAGAACTGACATGAGTTAATGCAAATGAAGGTTGACACGTAAATGATATAATTAGACATAACTGATACGTGCAATAAAATTAATAAGGCCTCCAGAATGAGTAAATTAATGCAGGCAATGTTACTGGTGAAATAAGAACTAATAATAAAACCCAACATAAAACCATAAGTAAATGAGAATGTAAATTGTTAGTAATTAGGGTAATTGACCATAACGTCATGCTGTTCCATTAGCAAATGATGTGGTTCTGTGGAGCAAGGTGTAAGTCCATGAGGATAAGGGTATCCTACAGATCGCACTCTGGTGAAGCACTAGACAGCTAGAAATAGATGACATCTGTGATAACATAATAATACTCTGCCAAATCTCCTGATTATGTAAGGCAACCTTGGGCAGTGCTCTGCAAACGAGTTTAGCCAACCATCAAATTATCCCAACGGACTGTACCAAGCATTTATTCCCATCATATTGTCAATACTCTCAAGGCTTGTTACTGTAAAGTCTTGATATCTTGGAGTAATAACCTTGGCACACCTGAAGTCTCATTATTTTTCTGAAGTTTCTTTATTGAATAAATCGCAGATAATTTACTCACAGTCAGATGTTCAGAAGTATTGCCCCAGGGCACAGAGACTCCATAATCCTGAGAGCTCTTTCAGTGGGTGGAGGTGGAGATCTGAAGAGAGGTAGCTTTATTGCAGAGGTGAGAAATAGTTGAGCAGATAGAAGTGGCTCAAAGCTGGGTAACTGGAGAGTGCAATATCTTATTAGGAAGATATATTCAAGGTAAAAAATCAAATTCGTTGCAGGGAGTTCAGCAGGACAGGTGCTGTCTGAAGCAAGATGGTGAAAGGGACAAGGAGGTCAAGAAGCCTCACACAGGCCCAGGGAGGAGGAAGGACCAATAGGGACAGAGCCTGCCACCGCATGGAAAGGGAGGTGCTAAAGGACGGCCCTCGATTGGAGGGAAAGGTCATACCTGGCTGACCTCTCAGGACAGAGATAGTAAGGATGACCAGGAAATGATAGCAGGTAGACAAAGGAGCCAAGCTTGGCTGAGAGAGAGAGAGAGAGAGAGAGAGAGAGAGAGAGAGAGAGAGAGAGAGAGAGAGAGAAGCCTCACAACCAGTAGTAACCGTTCTTATACAGACAGACAAGTGTGGCTGCATTGCCTGTGAACTACATTACATACAATGCCTTGTTCACGTATCTTTGCAGTGAGAACTGCAGCAATGATCGTCCTTAGAAATGAGAACAACAGTAAAAGCTTTACACACATTTTAGGATCATAAACTAGTGCAAGGCTGTCAGAGGACAGAACACGTATATCTGATCTTGGTCTCTCAGCTATATGGTAAGCTGTATGGAAGAAAATCTTTAGCATCAAATCTATGTTAGTTGAATGTTCTAATGCCTGCTTATTAGGTGTATCATTAGTATTATGCTAACATTGTATGATATCTCTGGTATTTGAATTCCAGTACTGTTAAATGTGTATATTTTTGATACTGTTTCAAGGTAGTTCTATTATTAGGTTTCAATTTACAGTTTTCAAGTTTGCCTCAATGTATTTAGTTTATTCTTGGTTATTTTACTATTGTTGTGCTGTTAACAAAATTGTAAATTTTATGTTAAACTGTACAGTTTAACATAAAACTTGGGTGAATCTCTTCATAGAGGCGGTTAATAAATCCCAATAAATAAACAAACCGGCTTTGGATGTGGTTGGTCTGACAATTTAACAGTCTTTGTATTTCAATAAGTAGCACACGTCTTAGGTCATATTGACCTCCACATGCATGTCCGTAACTTTTCAGGGTGCACAAGTTTTAGGGGCCCTTTTACTTGTGCGTGCTTACCATGTGACAAATAGCACTGCCACGGGACGCTCTGAGGCATCCCGTGGCAGTGTGCTCATCAGCATGCGCTAATCTCATGTTGAAAATATTTTGTATTTTTCAGCATGGGAGGTGCAACTATGGGCGGAGAGTAGGCATGCTGTGTGCTAATCAGGTAGTGCGTTCACAAGCCCGCGTGTTACCCAATTACCGTGGGGTGAGCGCGGGCACAAGGTTGTGCATTACCCAATTACCATGGGGTGAGCGCAGGCACAAGGTCGTGCATTACCCGATTACCGTAGGGTTAGCGCGGGCACAAGCCCATGCGTTACCCGATTACCGTGGGGTTAGCACAGGCACAAGGTCGTGCGTTACCCAATTACTGTGGGGTTAGCTTGGGCACAAGGTTGTGCATTACCCAATTACCGTGGGGTGAGCGCAGGCGCAAGGTTGTGCGTTACCCAATTACCGTGGGGTGAGCGCGGGCACAAGGTTGTGTGTTACCCAATTACCGTGGGGTGAGCGCGGGCACAAGGTCGCCTACAAAATGTCAGTAAGGACGCCTGCGGATATGGCCATGCGCTAATGGCAAAATTAGCAAGAGACCATTAATACACAACACAGGAAATTCGGTCATTTTACCCTAGCGGTAAAAATTGCCTCAACATGCGGGACAGACCCATGTAAAGGCAGGCTAAGGCTCCGTTTCCCACTGTTTGGTAAACGGGCCCCTTAGTCTTGTCCTATTAAAGAAACAGGAAAACCATTTTAGTACATCACAAGTCTAACCTCAAACTTCCAGGACACAAAAATGGTAAAAAAAAAAACCATATTGGAAAATGTATAGGTGTTAATGTAATTTGTAAAGTTCATTCGTTAGTGCTGTGTGTAAACAGTCTTTGATAGTTCTATGGGCTGTATAATGATAGTATGATAAGTATGAAACATGATACAACTACATCAGTGCATTTTTTCTAGCAAAAAAGGTGCCGGTACTCAAATGCCAGGCCACCCTTCAGGGGTGGGGTGATCACTGAGGGACTCACCCCACAATAGCCAGGCCCCCTGCAACCAGTCACAGAATCTATGACAAGGCAGAATTGGTGTGTAGAGCCTGAGCTCTTTCATTAAAACTTGGGGTCCCTGGGTCAATTTTAGCAGACAATGGAAAAGGTGCCAGTACTCAGTACCCCCAAATTCGCCTTCAAAAAAAGCCATGCTACTACTTAACATTTCTGTAATGTTACTAGGTATTAATCCACAAACGAACCTTTTCCGGAGATGGGAAGGCAGTAGAACTAGAGGACATGAAATGAGATTGAAGGGGGGCAGACTCAAGAAAAATGTCAGGAGGTATTTTTTCACGGAGAGATTGGTGGATACTTGGAATGCCCTCCCGCGGGAGGTGGTGGAGATGAAAACTGTAACGGAATTCAAACATGCATGGGATAAACATAAAGGAATCTTATTCAGAAGGAATGGATCCTCAGTAGCTTAGCCGAGATTGGGTGGCAGAGCCGGTGGGGGGAGGCGGGGCTGGTGGTTGGGAGGCAGGGCTAGTACTGGGCAGACTTCTACGGTCTGTGCCCTGAAAATGGCAGATACAAATCAAGGTAAGGTATAAAGAAAAAGTAGCACATATGAATTTATCTTGTTGGGCAGACTGGATGGACCGTGCAGGTCTGAAGTTTACATCTAAGTCTCACCTGACAGGTATTGAATTCCTGGATGTTTGGGTATATATAAAAAACATGGACGTCTGTATACTAACTGACATCAGAAACCCACCACGCGTAATACTTTACTTCATTTTTCCAGTTTCCACCCGTACCACCTTAAGGCTAGTTTGCCAGTGAGCCAGTTCCTGAGAATTAGAAGACTACTACTACTACTTAACATTTCTAAAGCGCTACTAGGGTTACGCAGCGCTGTACAATTTAACATGGAAGGACAGTCCCTGCTCGAAGAGCTTACAATCTAAAAAGACAAATGTACAGTTAATCAGATAGGTCAGACAGATTGGGGCGACCTCTATGTTCGAAAGGTTAGGTTCCGAATGCAGCATTGAAGAGGTGAGCTTTAAGCAAGGATTTGAAGATGGGTAGGGAGGGGGCTTGGCGTAGGGGTTCAGGAAGACTGTTCCAGGCATAGGGTGAGGCAAGGGAAATGAGCGGAGCCTGGAATTGGCAATGGTGGAGAAGGGTACCGAGAGGAGGGATTTGTCATGTGAGCGGAGGTTACGGGCAGGAACGTAGGGGGAGATGAGGGTAGAGAAGAATCTGTTCCGAGGACGTGATGTTTGAAAATCAAGCATATAATATGACAACACGATTTTTGAAGAGAGGGATATCCTATAACAACAATCAAAAAGGCATATCGAAGAGCTTAGTATGCTTGCAGGGACTGGCTATTACAATATAATGCGCGACAGGAAGAAGATAAGCTTGTTTTGGTGATTCCATACTCTACCCTAAGTTCGAATATTAACAGAAGTATACATTGGAACTGGAAGATGTTGCAGGTTCATGCCTGCTTTGCGGATCATCCTATCTGTGCGTTTCAAAGAGGGAAAACGATAGGAGAGATGTTGACCTATAAGAGACTGGATTATACCGTAGAGGTCCATAAGTACATAAGTACATAAGTAGTGCCATACTGGGAAAGACCAAAGGTCCATCTAGCCCAGCATCTTGTCACCGACAGTGGCCAATCCAGGTCAAGGGCACCTGGCACGCTCCCCAAACGTAAAAACATTCCAGACAAGTTATACCTAAAAATGCGGAATTTTTCCAAGTCCATTTAATAGCGGTCTATGGACTTGTCCTTTAGGAATCTATCTAACCCCTTTTTAAACTCCGTCAAGCTAACCGCCCGTACCACGTTCTCCGGCAACGAATTCCAGAGGTCTAATTACACGTTGGGTGAAGAAAAATTTTCTCAGATTCGTTTTAAATTAAACCACACTGTAGCTTCAACTCATGCCCTCTAGTCCTAGTATTTTTGGATAGCGTGAACAGTCGCTTCACATCCACCCGATCCATTCCACTCATTATTTTATACACTTCTATCATATCTCCCCTCAGCCGTCTCTTCTCCAAGCTGAAAAGCCCTAGCCTTCTCAGCCTCTCTTCATAGGAAAGTCGTCCCATCCCCACTATCATTTCGTCGCCCTTCGCTGTACCTTTTCCAATTCTACTATATCTTTTTTGAGATACGGAGACCAGTACTGAACACAATACTCCAGGTGCGGTCGCACCATGGAGCGATACAACGGCATTATAACATCCGCACACCTGGACTCCATACCCTTCCTAATAACACCCAACATTCTATTCGCTTTCCTAGCCGCAGCAGCACACTGAGCAGAAGGTTTCAGCGTATCATCGATGACGACACCCAGATCCCTTTCTTGATCCGTAACTCCTAACGCGGAACCTTGCAAGACGTAGCTATAATTCGGGTTCCTCTTACCCACATGCATCACTTTGCACTTGTCAACATTGAACTTCATCTGCCACTTGCACGCCCATTCTCCCAGTCTCGCAAGGTCCTCCTGTAATCGTTCACATTCCTCCTGCGACTTGACGACCCTGAATAATTTTGTGTCATCGGCGAATTTAATTACCTCACTAGTTATTCCCATCTCTAGGTCATTTATAAATACATTAAAAAGCAACGGACCCAGCACAGACCCCTGCGGGACCCCACTAACTACCCTCCTCCACTGAGAATACTGGCCCACGCAATCCTACTCTCTCCTTCCTATCTTTCAACCAGTTCTTAATCCATAATAATACCCTACCTCCGATTCCATGACTCTGCAATTTCTTCAGGAGTCTTCGTGCGGCACTTTGTCAAACGCCTTCTGAAAATCCAGATATACAATATCAACCGGCTCCCCATTGTCCACATGTTTGCTTACCCCCTCAAAAAAATGCATTAGATTGGTGAGGCAAGACTTCCCTTCACTAAATCCATGCTGACTTTGTCTCATCAGTCCATGTTTTTGTATATGCTCTGCAATTTTATTCTTAATAATAGCCTCCACCATCTTGCCCGGCACCGACGTCAGATCTTGGGACATTTTAAATGTGATTCATGTCAATGGTGCGACTCTACGATAGAAGGGGTATCTTGGACACCTCCCGGATCTACACGACCGATAGTGGCACGGGCTCGAACTAATTGTACTTCGTACAACAGTGTGTATGTTATAATATGCCCCTGCCATATGATATATATATATAGGAAAATCGAGCCGCCCGATTAAAATCAGATTGAATGAGCACAAGTCGCGGACTAAAAATAAGTTATTGGCTGCTCCTCTAGTCCAGCACTGGGTAGAGAAGACTCACCAAATAGAAGACATTAGATGGCGGATTATAGATTATGTTCAGCTAGGGTGGGAGGGTGGGAATACTGGATTTTTACGAAACTATAAAGAGCAAAGGTGGATCTTTCAACTCCGTGCGTTACATCCTCACGGACTGAACTCTCTGAAATGGATTGGTGGTCGCTAATTTGATTGGTGACTACAAGGATGACGTGGTCCTATCAAATGCTATGGACTCTAATCAGCTGTGGTCTATTTAAAATGCTGGGGCTAACAGAGACGTCGCAGCCATTTTGTTTATATGTAGAATCAAAGGTAGAGATGGTAATTCACAGCGAGCTATTTGCTATAAGGAGTTACTTATGCTTATGGGGATATTTATCTTTTTGTTATACTGCTTCTCGTCCTAGCAAACCTCTTCCCTGAAGAAGAATTTCGAAACCTGGCCAAGTCGGCAGAGGTTTGAATCGGGAGAAACACCGCTGCTTAGAGCCGCTTAAAAGGTAAGTTATAATATATTATTTATTTTGGAGATTAAAAATATCTAAGAAGATTATTATTTAAGAAATATTGAAAAAAAGAAAAAAAATAGAAAAATCAGGAGGAAAGCGGGTTGATCTATGACGAGGTGAACAGCACCATCGATACAATTGAAACACGATTTTCTGGATGGTTTATGCTGTTAAAAATTCAGAAGATCCCCGTTTTCTCAATATGATGGACTTATAAATGGATGCACTGTGAGAACATTGTTTGTGTGTAAAAGTGATCTGAGATAAAGTGTTTGGGATAATATGGATATTGTTCATTGATTTAATCCCCACACAAATAATATAGGGTCTCTTTAAATTGGGTCTTTTTCTGCCGTCATCTACTATGTTACTATGTTAGATGTACACAGCGCTGTACAGTGGACATGAAGAGACAGTCCCTGCTCGACAGAGCTTTCAATCTAATTAGGACAGACAAACAGGACAAACAAGAGATAAGGGAATTAATAAGGTAGGAATGAAAAACATGGGTACTGAATAAGTGAGTATGGGTTAGGAGTTAAAAGCAGCATCAAAAAGGTGGGCTTTTAACCTAGATTTTAATACAGCCAGAGATGGGGCTTGATGGATCGGCTCAGGAAGTTTATTCCAGGCATATGGTGCAGCAAGATAAAAAAAAAAGCACCAAGGGCCTTAAAAAGAGGGACACAATTTTTTTTATTATCAACTTTAGGTGACAACAGTTATTCATGAAATACCCAAGACGGGCCGTGTTTCGGTGCTGCCACACCTACGTCAGGGGTCGCAATGATGACGGAGAAGGTATCTTTAAAGTAATCCAAAGCAGCTGAATTATCGTCAGATATGTCTCCGTATATTCACTACTACTACTATTTAGCATTTCTATAGCGCTACAAGGCGTACGCAGCGCTGCACAAACATAGAAGAAAGACAGTCCCTGCTCAAAGAAGTTAAAGCTGATACTCTGTCAATATTAGATATTCTCAGTGTGTTCGGATAATCAGTCTTCCTGAAATACAGAGCTAATACTCTGTCAGTATTGATGTCCGATCGATCGTAGACAGGCAAAGTGATTTAGTTGTAAAGGTCGGGGAGGGGCAGTCTGTTAATTTACTTTGAGATCATTTTGCTAAGCTGTGTTAGGCATTAATGCATGACTAATGCAACAACATTAAAAAAAAAAAAGCCTAACAAGGACATATAGTTTTACACAAGCAACCTTGGATATCCATTTAACCTCATAGACAGAGCTGCCAAGGGGTCCCGATTTTTGAGAGGGAGATTTTAGTGCCTGCCCAGCCCCGCCCACTCTACCTTGGCTCTGCCCACTCCACCTCATGTCATCTTTTTCTTTTGCATTAAAAAAAAAAAAGATTTTAAATGTTCCCAGGTTTCAAACCAATTCATGTTTAATTTGAGATATAAATGATATAAATAACTGAGTAAATAAATAAATAAATAGATACTCTGGATGTTGAGCACCTGATTCTCATAACATGATGTCTGTTTTAGAGGCCCTTTACCTTGAGAAAAAAATAAAATCTTTGCACATATATAACAGTCCTACAGTGTCCCAGTAACCAGCCCCTCCAAATGACACACTGATTACAATTTCTAACAAATTACTACTCTACCTATGAAAAGTTATTTCCTTATTATACTTCCTTCATGTACATCTGTATACTGCACAAGCCAGCATGTTTGAAAATATAAGTGAGATTAAATTTTAAAAAATGCTACCAACAATAAAGAATGACAACGTGGATACAGCAGCTCATAAGGTTTGCTTGCTTTGTTTTGAAGGGGAAACAGAAAAAACCAACCTATTGGTTTCAACTTTCATTTCATCCCTTCTCCCTCCTGTTTCCATGCAACCTCTGCAGCAGCCGTTACACACACACACAAAAAGTGCGGGCCCGCAGCAGCCTTCAGGCATGCGCTATCGGCTCTGCTGATCCTGTGCCCCCGTTGACATCAACAGGGCCGTGCTAACACGGTAAACGAGGTAAGCATGGCAGGGGGGCGCTTCCCTCTGGGGGGCGCCGCCGCACCATGCTCACCTCGCTCGCCTTCCCGCAACATCCCTTTTCTTTTTTTTTCTTTTTAAATCTACCTCCGTGGTGGCAGTTCCGGCAGCGCAGCATCAGGGAAGGAGGTGGCGCTCCCGACGTCTCTAGCCTTCCCTTCGCTGTGTTCCGCCTTCTTCTGATGTCAAGGATGACGTCAGAAGAAGGCGGAACACAGCGAAGGGAAGGCTAGACGTCGGGAGCGCCGCCTCCTTCCCTGACGCTGCGCTGCCGGAACCGCCACGGAGGTAAATTTAAAAAGAAAAAAAAAAGAAAAGGGATTTTGGGGGAGAGAAGAGGGCGGGCAGTTGAACAATGGGAGCGGGAGGGCAGGGGAGAAACAAGAGCATGGATGCGAAGGGGGGGGGGGGAGAAGAGGGCGGGCCAGGCTGGGACATGGGAGCTAGAGGAGAGAGAGGAGCATGGATGCGGGGGGGGGGGTCATGGAAGGGAGAGAGGGGAATTGCTGGATAGGGATTAATGGAGGGGGCAGGGGACAGAGGAGCATGGATGGACATGGATTGGGAGGGCAGGGCTCAGGGAGAGAGGGGAATTGCTGGAAAGGGATGAATGGAGGGGACAGAGGAGCATGGATGGGCATGGATTGGGAGGGCAGGGCTCAGGGAGAGAGGGGAATTGCTGGAAAGGGATGAATGGAGGGGGCAGGGGACAGAGGAGCATGGATGGGCATGGATTGGGAGGGCAGGGCTCAGGGAGAGAGGAGAAATTGCTGGACATAGAGGGGAAGAGAGATGAAGGAGATGAAATGAGGGAAAAGGAAGAGAGGAGAAAAACTGCACATGGATGAAGAAAATAGGCAGAAGCTGAGGACCAGAAATGAAGAAGAAAGGAGGAAAGGAAAGAAATAAATGGAAAGGAAGCCCTGGAAATGGAGTTAAGAGGACAGATAGCAGCAGAATCAGATACTGGGCCAGCATGATCAGAAAAAGAAAGTCACCAGACAACAAAGGTAGAAAAAATATCATTTTATTTCATTTAGTGTTTGGAATATGTCCACTTTGAGAATTTACATCTGCTATCTTATTTTGCAATGTATAGCAATTTGTTTCTAAGAATATTGCTGACAATTCCTGTCAGTGTGGCAAGTGGTGAGTGATCATTTTCACGGGGGGGGGGGGGGGGGGGGGGGGGGGGGGGGGGGGGCGCCGCCGCCAACTGATAGTCTGCAGGGGGGGCGCCAACTGATAGGCTGCAGGGGGGGCGCCAGAGACCCTAGGCACGGCCCTGGACATCAACTTCGAGTTCCGGGGGCAGAGGACCAGCAGACCTGACAACACAATGTCCGAAAACTATTGCAGGCCTGCGCTTGTTTTTTTTTTTCTTGTTGCTGTTATTTTGCTGCTGCTGCATTTGAAAAAAACCCCCCAGCGATTTCTCATCTCAGCGGGAGACTGTCCCGCTTTGCCAGGAGATGACCCACCAAAGCCGGAGTCTCCCGCTGAATGCGGGAGACTTGGCAGGTCTGCATAGATGATCAATACAAAGTTACCCTCCCTATCTTCTCTGTAAACACACAGTTCTGTTTCAACATCTCTTTTTCCTACCACATATCCTTTCCGTGTCACTTTATTCTGCCCTCCTTACACGTCATGCTGCATTGACGGCATAAATACTTAAGTTCTCATTCAGTTTCATACACAAAGACAGGCTGATTCTTAACCTCCATGAAACATTTACCCCAGTGGTGTAGCCACAGGTGGGCCTGGGTGGGCCAGGGCCCACCCACTTAGGGCTCAGGTCCACCCAACAGCGCATGTTTAGCGGTAGCTGGTGGGGATCCCAAGCTCTGTCAGCTGAAGATTTTGCCCCCGATAGTAACAAAATTCTGCTCTCCACAATACCGGCACCTGCGCATGCTCAGTTTTCAGCGCATGCCTGCTCCAGACTGCCAAGGTGGAAAGAAGCATTTTCCTGCCAGCTGAGATATTCTTTTGGTGGTGATGGGGGGGGGGGGGGGGGGGGGAAAGAGAACATTTGGTGCCCACCCACTTCTTACCTAGGCAGTGGCTTACCAAGGGGGGGGGCGGTGGGGGCAGTTCGCCCCAGGTGCACGCCGCTGTGGGGTGTCGCGCACCTGTCCGCTACATTCGTTCTGTGCTCCCTCTGCCCCGGAACAGGTTACTTCCTGTTCCGGGGCGGAGAGAGCATGAAACCAAAGGAAGCGGTCAGGCGCACGGCACCCCTCCAGCGGCGTGCACCCGGGTGTGGGGTTCTTTCACTGAGGGGGGGTAGTGCTGCACATCGGCGATCCGCCCGGGTGTCAGCCCCCCTAGGAACGCCACTGTACCTAAGCCCACTCAAAATCTGTTGTCTGGCTACGCCCCTGATTTACCCTCCCCCCCCTTTTTACAAAGCCATGCGGTAATGCCGACAGCCCATTCACTTTGAATGGGCTGCGTCGGCGTTACCTCACCGGCAGCCGCTAGTGCGGCTTTGTATAAAAACGGAGGGGGGGGGGGGTTATTGAAATAAACTGAAAAACAAAGAACTTGCAGGAGCATGAAACAGAGTCAAGAATACCTTTAACAAACGTTTTGGTGTTACAGATGAATTTATGTCTTCTTTGAGCCAGTTGAAAAAGCTATGCTGTTGTAAAGCCTCAGAAGGACAGGAAGCTGGAGCAGAAGCTTAGCCAGAGCTACTGAGTGCAAATGAAAAGTTCTCACACAGAAAAAAACCAGAGCTTCAATGCACTGCTTCCCACTGTGAGCTTAACAAAGCAGAGCAAAAGGTTACATATCTTTGCTGATCGACGCATACTAAACACGTGAAATTTGTTTCTGAATCAACGGTGAAACATAAGTACATATAAGTACAGAAGTATTGCCATACTGGGAAAGACCAAAGGTCCATGAAGCCCAGCATCCTGTTTCCAACAGTGGCCAATCCAGGTCACAAATACCCGGCAAGATCCCAAAAAAGTACAAAACATTTTATACTACTTATTCCAGAAATAGTGGATTTTCCCCAAGTCCATTTAATAACGGTCTATGAACTTTTTCTTTAGGAAGCCGTCCATACCTTTTTTAAACTCCGCTAAGCTAACCGCCTTTACCACATTCTCTGGCAACGAATTCCAGAGTTTAATTACACGTTGAGTGAAGAAACATTTTCTCCGATTCGTTTTAAATTTACTACATTGTAGCTTCATCACATGCCCCCTAGTCCTAGTATTTTTGGAAGAGTAAACAGACGCTTCACATCTACCCATTCAACTTCACTCATTATTTTATAGACCTCTATCATATCTCCCCTCAGCTGCCTTTTCTCCAAACTGAAGAGCCCTAGCCGCTTTAGCCTTTCCTCATAGGGAAGTCGTCCCATCCCCTTTATCATTTTCGTCGCCCTTCTCTGCACCTTATCTAATTCCACTATATCTTTTTTGAATATACGGCAACCAGAATTAAACACAATATTCGAGGTGCAGTCGCACCATGGTGCGATACAAAGGCATTGTAACATCTTCATTTTTGTTTTCCATTCCTTTCCTAATAATACCTAACATTCTATTTGCTTTCTTAGCTGCAGCAGCACTCTGAGCAGAAGGTTTCAACGTATTATCAGCGACGACACCTAGATCCCTTTCTTGGTCGGTGACTCCTAACGTGGAACCTTGCATGACAAATGAGGGCATTTTGGATGTGCATACCTTTAAAAGTATCAAATGACCGTGGAAGCAGAATGAGCTAAATCTTTATTCATGCACATTCATTTTTGGCCTGAAAAGGCAAGGCCACTTTGGGAGGGAATTAAGTCAGAAGGATGAGTCACTTCACCAATTACACTAAAACTGATAAGCAGCTAGATAAGCCTATCCCTATCTTACTTCTCCCAAATTCCATGGCTGATGAAGCTGACAGCTCAACACCAAAGTCAAACAGAGCACCATTTTCTCTCCTGCATTCAGAGAGAGGTCAGAGAAAAAGATGCTAGCTTCAGAAATTACTTTGCTAAAGCCAGTAATCAATTTGCAAAAACAGAGAGAAAGCATTGATTTGATTTACTTACTTTATATACTGCTTAATACAGCTATTGTTTTAAAGTGGTTTACAATAAAAGACAGTGAAACAAAATAAAACATTATAAAATAATAATCATAATAGTACAGATAGAGCTCTGCTGGGCAGATGATCAGAAGCGAGGTTATTAGGGTCATACTAGCGCCTATGTTTGCTACCGCCCCATGATCAGAGCCCCCGAGAGAGTGAAACAATGCGCTCGCGGGCTCTGAACGCTACTAGCATGCAAATGCATGCTAAACATATTCCTCCCCAGTGATTTTTCATGGAGAGAGTGGTGGATACTTGGAATGCCCTCCCGCGGGAGATGGTGGAGATGAAAACGGTAACGGAATTCAAACATGTGTGGGATAAGCATAAAGGAATCCTGTTCAGAAGGAATGGATCCTCAGAAGCTTAGCCGAGATTGGGTGGCAGAGCTGGTGGTGGGAGGTGGGGCTGGTACTGGTCAAGACTTCTACGGTCTGTGCCCTGAAAATGGCAGATACAAATCAAGGTAAGGTATACACAAAAAGTAGCACATACGAGTTATCTTGTTGGGCAAACTGGATGGACCGTGCAGGTCTTTTTCTGCCGTCATCTACTGTGTTACTATGTTAATTGCTGGTGCCTAAAGTTTGATGCCGTTTGTGCCCTAAGCGCTATTCTATAAAGGACGCATACCCCAGGGGTGTAGCCAGACCTCAATATTTGGGGGGTCCAGAGCCCAAAATGTGGGGGCCCACAGTTTGGCCTACCTCCTTGCTGCAACCCCACATACCTTGGCTGCCGGGGGTCCCTATGGTCCCTCAGTTTCACTATAACCGAGCATGAATACGACATGAGAGGAACCGGGGGGGGGGGGGGGGGGCAATGTGCAGAGAACAGCACTGGAGAAAGGTTTCAGCTGGCAGGGGTTGGGGACACCTGCCAGCCAAGCCAGGGGCCCCAGATCCAATTTGGGGGGCCCAGGCCCTAAGGCCCTCCCATAGCTATGCTACTAGTATACCCCTTATAGAATAGCACTCCGTGCATAAAATGTTTGGTGTTGATTTTTAAGCAGAGAGTAGAAACAGAAACAGGCTCTTCAAAAAACAGAAGAGCCAGATTCTCTGTTTCCACTTTCCTCCTGCAACTGTTCGTGGGACACTGCTGTTCTTTCCACTTTTCTGGTTGTGTTGCTGATTTTTAGGGACCACTTACTGAATTTACACCTATGTGGCTATATTTAAGGCTTACTTTAGAACACCATGAATTCATGCAGTGAACAATGTAGGAATCTACACCATAGACTATGTTGCATCCTTGGCTTCCACAAATTCAGAACATGTGACTCACAGTTTGCAGATGAATAATTTCTGCATGACTTTACTATATGAATTTTTTTGGGAGGAAGACATGGCAGATTTCTCTTGCTCCTTTGAGTTTGCAATTGAACTGGAACTCTTCTCTGTAGGGCTATAGCACCCTGAACTTTTATTTGCAGCTAACTGGGATCTTTTCCCCCCATATTGTACCCTCTCCTCCAAAACTCATTCGGCCAAGGCAATACAGTGATACTTCTTGATTGGGAGCCACAATCCCACCAGTACTTAGATAAGGTGGATCCTAACTCTGCCCACTAGGTTTCATCATTGTGTGGTGACTAGAGAATGACAGGGGATGGGGACGGGGAGGGCATGGGGACAGACTTTGTCCCAGTATCATTTTCTAGTTGGAAGGGTAGACGGTGGTGGTGAGAAGAAGGGTTATTATAGCTGTTCATTGTTATTATTGTTTTCTATTTGTAATTTATACACAACAGTTGCATAGCAAATTGTTCCTTTTTATACCTTAATAAAAAGATTTAAATATAAAATCATAAGTGTTCGAGGCTTCTGTAGATGAGGCCGGAGCCCATGGAAACGGGGGAAGGGACGGGGACAGAACCCACGGGGACGGGGTGGGGACAAACTTTGTCCCCATGTCATTCTCTAGTGGTGACTGGGGCTTTGAACACACTCTCTACAGCATCTGCAATCCTGGCCGGCCCAGGAATCAAAATCCCTCCGATATCATTGGTGTCTTTTATCTACACTGTGATATATCTCAGGAAGAAAGTGCAAATATCTGAGGAGGACTGTGGGATCGGGTAGCAGGTGGAGAAGAAATGCATAATTCATCTCATAAAATGAAATGCAGTTACTACTACTACTACTTAACATTTCTAGAGCGCTACTAGGGTTACGCAGCGCTGTACAATTTAACAAAGAGAGACAGTCCCTGCTCAAAGAGCTTACAATCTAATAGACAAGTGAACGGTCGGTCCGATAGGGGCAGTCACATTGGGGCAGTCCGGATTCACTGAACGGTAAGGGTTAGGTGCCGAACGCAGCATTGAAGAGGTGGGCTTTAAGCAAAGTTACATGATTGGGCTAATCTTGAGCAGCCCTGTCAGGTTCACTGTGGGAGCTGAGGTTTAATCATTGCTCGAAGGACAGCAAGAAAAAAAAAATCTGAATTTGAAGGATCTATACTGCTTGCTTTTGTGCCTTTAACAAGAGCGTTAAATATAAAAAGTCATCAACCCAGCTGTTTTGTCATTAATGATAGTTTTGCTTCTCTTTGGTTTGAAAGACAGTTGTCTTTGAAACCAAAGAGAAACAAAACTATCATTAATAACTTCATGCACAGGCAGCTCCTTGTGACTCTGGGCAAGTCACTTAACCCTCCATTGCCCCATGTAAGCTGCATTGAGCCTGCCATGAGTGGGAAAGCGCAGGGTACAAATGTAACAAAAATAAAATAGATACTAATGGAGATTCTACATGGAATGTTGCTACTATTGGAGATTCTACATGGATTGTTGCTATTCCACTAGCAACATTCCATGTAGAAGGCTGCGCAGGCTTCTGTTTCTGTGAGTCTGACGTCCTGCACGTACATGCAGGACGTCAGACTCACAGAAGCAGAAGCCTGCGCGGCCACATTGGTGATCTGCAAGGGCCGACTTCGCTAATGGAATAGCAACATTCCATGTAGAATCTCAAATAGTAGCAACAGTGGAGGAGTGGCCTAGTGGTTAGGGTGGTGGACTTTGGTCCTGGGGAACTGAGGAACTGAGTTCGATTCCCACTTCAGGCACAGGCAGCTCCTTGTGACTCTGAGCAAGTCACTTAACCCTCCATTGCCCCATGTAAGCCGCACTGAGCCTGCCATGAGTGGGAAAGCGCAGGGTACAAATGTAACAAAAATAAAATAGATACTAATGGAGATTCTACATAGAATGTTGCTACTATTGGAGATTCTACATGGAATGTTGCTATTCCACTAGCAACATTCCATGTAGAAGGCTGCGCAGGCTTCTGTTTCTGTGAGTCTGACGTCCTGCACGTACGTGCAGGACGTCAGACTCACAGAAGCAGAAGCCTGCGCGGCCACATTGGTGTGACTCTGGGCAAGTCACTTAACCCTCCATTGCCCCATGTAAGCCGCATTGAGCCTGCCATGAGTGGGAAAGCGCAGGGTACAAATGTAACAAAAATAAAATAGATACTAATGGAGATTCTACATGGAATGTTGCTACTATTGGAGATTCTACATGGAATGCTATCAACATTCCATGTAGAAGGGTGCGCAGGCTTCTGTTTCAGGACGTCAGACTCACAGAAGCAGAAGCCTGCGCGGCCACGCGGCCACATTGGTGATCTGCAAGGGCTGACTTCTACATGGAATGTTGCTAGTGGAATAGCAACATTCCATGTAGAATCTCAAATAGTAGCAACAGTGGAGGAGTGGCCTAGTGGTTAGGGTGGTGGACTTTGGTCCTGGGGAACTGAGGAACTGAGTTTGATTCCCTCTTCAGGCACAGGCAGCTCCTTGTGACTCTGGGCAAGTCACTTAACCCTCCATTGCCCCATGTAAGCCGCATTGAGCCTGCCATGAGTGGGAAAGCGCAGAGTACAAATGTAACAAAAATAAAATAGATACTATTGGAGATTCTACATGGAATGTTGCTACTATTGGAGATTCTACATGGAATGCTATCAACATTCCATGTAGAAGGCTGCGCAGGCTTCTGTTTCAGGATGCCAGACTCACAGAAGCAGAAGCCTGCGCGGCCACGCGGCCACATTGGTGATCTGCAAGGGCCGACTTCTACATGGAATGTTGCTAGTGGAATAGCAACATTTCATGTGGAATCTCAAATAGTAGCAACAGTGGAGGAGTGGCCTAGTGGTTAGGGTGGTGGACTTTGGTCCTGAGGAACTGAGTTCGATTCCCACTTCAGGCACAGGCAGCTCCTTGTGACTCTGGGCAAGTCACTCAACCCTCCATTGCCCCAGGTACAAATAAGTACCTGTATACAATATGTAAGCCGCATTGAGCCTGCCATGAGTGGGAAAGCGTGGGGTACAACTGTAACAAAAAAAAATTAAATGACAAAACAGCTGGGTTGATGACTTTTTATATTTAAAGTTACCTTTGATGACATTTCAGACCAATTAAGGAGATTTAACAAGAGCTTAGCATTAGCCAGAACCAATAAGCAAACCATTACTTCCCTAATGTTAGAGTTTGTTCATGAACTTCCCCCCCCCCCCCATTTTCAAAATAACACAGATTCCCGTCCCGTTGGTTCAGTGCAGAAATCTTGGAAGGAGCTGAAATGCTACGTGAAATACACCTGACCTTTTTGCTTCAGCTGATTTACTGCCCCAGCCATGAACTCTAATGTGGTTTGCCCCCTCTGAAAATCAATCCAGGCACCAGAGGAACAAAATCAGGGAGTTGAGGTCCCATTATCAATATCTTTGTCCAATGGTCAAAGCTTTACAGTTGGGTCTGAAACCAGAGTATTAGGGGTCTTGATCGATTCTTCACTCACCTTCTCATCCCATATTAACCAGCTATGGAAAAAAAACACTATTCAAAATAAGACAGCTACGTCTAAGTCAGATCATTCTTCAATCAAAAAAGCCTTCGCACTATTAATCCAAATGTTAGTTCTACCTCACTTGGATTACTGAAACGGTCTATTTCTTGGCATTAAGTGTCAATATGAGAAAAAAACGGCAAATCATACAGAATACAGCTGCTAGACTAAATAGATATACCAGTGTTTCACCTCATCTCAACAAACTGCACTGGCTCCCCATAGCAGAAAGACTCGGGTTCAAAGCTGCTTGTTTAGCTTTTCAAATCCTAAAGGGTTTCACCTCTGAACTGCCGACTGAGACCGCTTCGCTACCTCTGGCCCACTCTAACACACTGAAAGAACTGCTGATTCTAGTGTCATCCTTTCAAAAGACAACTCGATATCAGAAGATTTACAGCTTTCTATTACCCGTTAAACCTACTGCCATCAGAACAGAAAACAGCTAGCTTAGCTTCAGGAAGAGGCTAAACACCTCTCTCTTCCCAAAGACTGCTTCATAATAATTCATTATGACTTCCACCTCCTAGTACCACCCACTGTCCTTTCTTATAATATTTTTGATCTCATACATTACATCAATGGTATCTAATCTTCTCCTACCTCACACTAACACTATTACCTAGACTGTAAACCGCACTGAAGCCTGAAAAGGGGATATTAGCAGTATACAAGAATTTGTTTGAATTGAATTGGAATCGTATTCTATAACGATCCACATGTAAATTGGGGGAGGGGGCATTCCAAAATTTTTACGTGTGCAAATAAAGAACTCAGCCGAACCGCACCTAATTTAAATAACGGCATTTACACCTGCTTTTAGAAGGCGTAATTGCAGCTGCCTAAAGATAGGAGCTGTATGTGCCGTAAGCGCTATTCTATAAAGGAGGCATACTCCAGGGGTGTAGCCAGACCTCAACGTTTGGCGGAGTCCAGAGCCCAAAATGAGGGGGCACAGTTTGGCCTGCCTACCTGCCGCAACCCCACATACCTTGGCTGGCAGGGGGTCCCCAACCCCCGCCAGCTGAAGCCTTTCTCCAACGCTGTTCTCTGCACATTGCCTGCCCTGCTTCCCCTCACATCACGTGCATGCTCGGTTTTAGACCCCCACCAGTCAAACAAGGGTCCCTGGATCCAATTTGGCGGGGGGCAGGCCCCTAAGGCATCCGTAGCGACCCCACTGGCATACCCGTTATAGAATACTGCTCAGTGTGTAAAGTTTTTGGCACTGATTTTTAGGTACCACTTATAGAATCTACCCCTACGTGGCTATATTTAAGGTTTAGAACACCATGAAATCAAGCCACGAACACTGTAGGAATCTATACCATAGACTATGTTGCATCCTTGGTTTCCACAAATTCAGGGAACACGTGACTCACAGTTTTCAGATGAATAATTTCCGCATGACTTTACTGTATGAAATTTTTTGGGAGGAAGGCATGGCAGTTTTCTCCCGCTCCTTTGAGCTTGCAATTAAACTGGAACTGCCCTCTGCAGGGCTACAGCAGCCTGAACTTTTAATTGCAACTAACTAGGATCTTTTCCCCCCATATTGTACCCTCTCCTCAAAAACTCAATCAGCCCAGCCAACACAGTGATATTCCTTGGTTGGGGGCTAAAATCCCACCGGTACTTGGATAAGGTGGATCCTAACTCTGCCCACTAGGTTTCATCATTGTGTGGTGACTAGAGAATGGGATGGGGATGGGGACAGACTTTGTCCCCATGTCATTTTCTAGTTGGAAGGGTAAGGGGTGGTGGTGAGAAGAAGGGTTATTATAGCTGTTCATTGTTATTATTGTTTTCTATTTGTAATTTATACATAATTCTGGTCGCCGCATCTCAAGAAAGATAGAGTGGAATTGGAAAAGGTGTAGCGAAGGGCGACGAAAATGATAGCAGGGATGGGACGACTTCCTTATGAAGAAAGACTACGGAGGCTAGGGCTTTTCAGCTTGGAGAAGAGATGGCTGAGGGGAGACACGATAGAGGTATATAAAATAATGAGTGGAGTGGAACAGGTGGATGTGAAGCGTCTGTTCACGCTTTCCAAAAATACTAGGACTAGGGGGCATGCGATGAAACTACAGTGTAGTACATTTAAAACAAATAGGAGAAAATGTTTCTTCACCCAACGCGTAATTAAACTCTTGAATTTGTTGCCGGATAACATGGTGAAAGCAGTTAGCTTGGCAGAGTTTAAAAGGGGTTTGGACGGTTTCCTAAAGGACAAGTCCATAGACCGCTACTAAATGGACTTGGGAATAACATGTAAAGAATGTTTGTATGTTTGGGAAGCTTGCCAGGTACCCTTGACCTGGATTGGCCGCTGTTGGGGACAGGATGCTGGGCTTGATGGGCCTTTGGTCTTTTCCCAGTATGGCATTACGTATGTACTTATGTACAACAGTTGCACAGCATTTTGTTCCTTTTTATACCTTAATAAAAAGATTTAAATATAAAATCATGTGTTCAAGGCTTCTGTAGATGAGGACAAAGCCCACAGGAACGGGGGAAGGGACGGGGAGAGAACCCACGGGGACGGGGTGGGGACAAACTTTGTCCCCATGTCATTCTCTAGTGGTGACTGAGGCTTTGAACACACTCTCTACAGCATCTGCAATCCTGTCCGGCCCAGGAATCAAAATCCCTCCGATGTCATTGGTGTCTTTTATCTACACTGTGATATATCTCAGGAAGAAAGTACAAATATCTGAGGAGGACTGTGGGATTGGGTAGCAGGTGGAGAAGAAATGCATAATTTATCTCATAAAATGAAATGAAATGCATTTACATGACTCTGTGCTAAACTTGAACAGCCCTGTCAGGTTCACTGTGGGATCTGAGGTTTAATCATTGCTCGGACAGCAAGAAAAGAAAAATCTGCATTTGAAGGATATATACCATAGTAACATAGTAAAAGACGGCAGATAAAGACCTGAATGGTCCATCCAGTCTGCTCAACAAGATAAACTCATTTTAAGTGGTATGTGATACTTTATATGTATACCCAAGTTTGATTTGTCCTTGCCATTCTCAGGGCACAGACCGTAAAAGTCTGCCCAGCACTGTTCTTGTACTAAAAGTTCTGAAGATTCTGGAATCCTAAAGAGTTACAAGATTCCGGAATCCCAATTAGTAGCAACATTCCATGTAGAACCCCAAAGAGTAACATAGTAAATGACAGCAGATAAAGACCTTACCAGCCATCCAGTCTGCCTAAAGATAAAAACTCATTTTACATGGTATGTGATACTTTATATGTATACCTGAGTTTGATTTGTCCCTGCCTTTCTCAGGGCGCAGACCGTAGAAGTCCGCCCAGCACTGGTTTTACTCTCCAATTACCGGCGTCGCCACCCAATCTCCGCTAAGATTCCGCATTCTTTTATACCTTTAACAAGAGCTTTAAATATAAAAAGTCATCAACCCAGCTGTTTTGTCATTAATGATGTCTTTGAAACCAATGAGAAGCAAAACTATCATTAATGACAAAACAGCTGGGTTGATGACTTTTTATATTTAAAGTTGCCTTTGCTGACATTTCAGACCGATAAAGGAGATTTAACAAGAGTTTAGTATTAGCCAGAACCAATAAACTACCCATTACTTCCCTAATGCTAGAGTTTGCTCATGAACTTCCCCCAAACGACTACCTATTCCTTCCCCATTTTCAAAATAACACCGATACCCGTCGTTCTTGAACAGAAATCTTGGAAGGAGCTGGATTGCTACGTGAAATACACCTGACCTTTTGGCTTCAGCTGATTTACTGCCCCAGCCAATTAAGTCGAATGTGATTTGCCCTCTCTGAAAATCAAACCAGGCACCAGAGGAAAACATAAGACAAAAAAACGTAATGAATTCGTGGTATCAATGTGTGTCTGATACAAGGAAATGTTTCAATGACAATTCGACACACACTACTGTAAGGAACAGAATTAATCCACTCAGTAAAAATCCCCCCTCTAGAAAAAACACCTTAATCCACTAAATTCCACATTGCTTTGGAAAGGTAACCCATGCTTTAACTTCTTAACAGAGACCTGGGAAATTCCAAACCCCTACCCCCCCCCCCCCCCCCAAAAAAAAAAAAAAAATCTGATTAAATTCAAAGAGTTGCTCGTCTAAGGCTAAGGAAAACACACGGATCACATTGTGGATTTTTAATTCAGGCTATTGCCAGTACCTGATCAGCTCTTAAGAGGCTTTCAGTAAATCCTTAAAGAATGAGCAAATCCAGATAGGCTCCTGCCGAGAGCTCTGTTCACTCACCTTTAGCAGTCCATTCAGACATTTGACCTGGGGAGCTTCTGGGTTTACAGAAGCCAAAACGCCTGCCCCACAGCGCTCCGGAAGCCGGTCCCCTGTTCAAATTCGGCTTGACACCTGTCCCAGTTTTCACCAGTTCCCCTGCCTCACATAACGATCTCACAGCCTGCCTGCCTGACCCTCCTCTCCATTCATACTGACTGATCCTGCTTACGGAGGGGAGGAGATTATGGGCAAAGATGTTTGGATTTGAGGTGACCTCAGTAGCAGAGGTGGAGTCCAGCCCTTGGGAGGGAAGCTAGAAAGGTGCCATTACTCAGAGCCCAAGGTCCAGCCGAGACTGCAATACCTGTCCAATCTATTGGACTTTATTAACCGCCTTCATGAAGAGACTCACCTTAGGTTGTCCTATGTAAAAGTAAAAACATAATAAACCACTTTATTTATCAATTATAAGAGAAACAACTTAAGAACGTTCTTTAAATTAGTCACCTTACTTTCTAACTCCTCTTACTCTCTTACCTATCTATATGTTCCATCTTTGCTTATACCCTTCACTGTCAATTAAAATGTTCTATTACTATTGTGTTGACATTGTAAGTAGTGTACTATGCCAAGGGCCCCGCGCGGGTGACACACTGATGTAGAGCATGAGTACAGCACAGACAGCTGAAGAGAATGGTTGGGAGGTGGGGATAGTGCTGGGCAGACTTATACGATCTGTGCCAGAGCCGGAGGTGGGGCTGGTGGTTGGGAGGCGGGGATAGTGCTGGGCAGATTTATATGGTCTGTGCCAGAACCGGTGGTGGGAGGCGGGGCTGGTGGTTGGGAGGCGGGGATAGTGCTGAGCAGACTTATACGGTCTGTGCCAGAGCCGGTGGTGGGAGGCGGGGCTGGTGGTTGGGAGGCGGGGATAATGCTGGGCAGACTTACTTGGTCTGTGCCCTGAAAAGGAAGGTACAAATCAAGGTAAGGTGGCGGGGCGGGTGGTTGGGAGGCGGGGATAGTGTTGGGCAGACTTATACGATCTGTGCCAGAGCCGGTGGTTGGGAGGCGAGGATAGTGCTGGGCAGACTTATATGGTCTGTGCCAGAACCTGTGGTGGGAGGCGGGGCTGGTGGTTGGGAGGCGGGGATAGTGCTGAGCAGACTTATACGGTCTGTGCCAGAGCCGGTGGTGGGAGGCGGGGCTGGTGGTTGGGAGGCGGGGATAATGCTGGGCAGACTTACTTGGTCTGTGCCCTGAAAAGGAAGGTACAAATCAAGGTAAGGTATACACAAAAGTAGCACATGTGAGTTTATCTGGTTGGGCAGACTGGATGGACCCTGCAGGTCTTTTTCTGCCGTCATTTACTATGTTACTATGTTACTATGTATACTTTGTATTGTTATTTGAATATTTTTACTGCTGTAATTGTCTATTGCTCATGTTTGATTTAGTCTTATGGTACACCGCCTTGAGTGAATGCCATCAAAAAGGTGGTAAATAATTCCTAATAAATAAAATATTTAAAAGCAAGGAGAGGTGAATAAAGATGCAAAAAAATAGAATCACCATTACTCTAATCCAGGAATTCTCAACCCAGCCAGCCAGGTTTTCAGAATATCCACAATTAATATGCATGAGACAGATCTTCATGCCCTCCCTCCATTGGAGGCAAATCTATCTTATAATGTCTATTCCTTGTGGAGATCCTGAAAACCTGATTGGCTGGGTGTGTCAAGAGGACTGAGTTGAGAACCTGTGCTTTAATCTAATGTTTAACATAGTAACATAGTAGATGACAGCAGAAAAAGACCTGCACGGTCCATCCAGTCTGCCCAACAAGATAAATTCATATGTGCTACTTTTTATTTGTACCTGTCCTCTTCAGGGCACAGACCGTATAAGTCTGGCCAGCACTATCCCCGCCTCCCAACTACCAGTCCCACCTCCCACCACCAGCTCTGGCACAGACGTTTTGCTTAATCTTGTCATAATGGATTGTATATTGACCAGAAACTAAATTTCAGCCATATTGAGGCCTGGTGGGTAATTTTATTTATTTATTTTATTCATGACATTTATACCCCACATGAACCCGAAATAGACTCAAGTTCAACGTGGCTTACAAACAAACAATAAAGTGAATAAAACATAACAATATACAGAACTAGTAAAAAAGGCCCGTTTCTGACACAAATGAAATGGGTGCTAGCAAAGGTTTTCCTCGGCGTGTGTATGTTTGAGAGAGTATGTGTGAGAGTGAATGTGCGAGTGTGTGAGAGAGAGAGAGAGAGAGAGAGTGAATGTGCGAGTGTGTGTGTATGACAGAGAGAGAGTGAGGCTGGTGCAAGTGTGTCTGGTGAGAGAGAGTGTGTATGTGAGTATGAGAGTGTGTGCCAGGGCCCCCTCCCTCCGAGTTCCAGGGTCCCCCCTCCCTCCCGCAATCTGAGTTCCAGGGTCATCGTCCCCTCCCTCCCTCCCTCCGAGTTCCAGGGTCATCCCCCCTCCCTCCCTCCGAGTTCCAGGGTTGTTGTCCCCCCTCCCTCCCTCCCTCCCTCCCTCAGAGTTCCAGGGTTGTCCCCTCCCTCCCTCCCTGCTTCCGAGTTCCAGGGTCATCCCCTCCCTGCCTCCCTCTGAGTTTCAGGGTCCCCTCCCTCCCCTGCATTCATCCATATGCAGGCAATATCCTCTGTGCCCTGCCCCCTCCATCCATCCATCCATGTGCAGCATCTCTCCCCTGCCCCCTCCACCTCCCTCCGAGTTCCAGGGGCCCCTCCCTCCCTCCCCCTCCGAGTTCCAGTGTCCCCTCCCTCCCTCTTCCAGGTTCCCCCCTCCCTCTGTCCCTCCCTCCCAGTTCCAGGGTCCCATGAAACTGGGAGGGAGGGGGGAGGGAGAACGTTGGAGGAGTGACATCAGCAGGTGGTTACAATCCCAGTGACACACATTGGAATGTTGGGTGGAGGAGCAAATTATTATATTAGATATAACACAAATTACAAGTTTAGAGCTGCCGCATAAGATAATGTGGCTGATAAAGCTATTTAATAGTAGCAAATTTGGGGGTCCTTTTACTAAGGTGCACTGAAAAATGGCCTGCGGTAGTGTAGATGTGTGTTTTGGGTGCGTGCAGAATCATTTTTTAGCGCACCTGTAAAAAAATGCCTTTTTAAATGCCAAAAATGGATGTGTGGCAAAATGAAAATTGCCATGCATCTATTTTGGGTCTGAGACCTTACCGCCAGCCATAGATCTAGCGGTGAAGTCTCACGCAGTAATGACCTATGCCTGTCAAATGCCACTTGACGTGTGTAGCTGACCCACACAAGAAAATAAAAAATATTTTTCGGATGCACGTAGCATATTCGTGCCAAAAATGAAATTACCACAAGGGCCACACGGTAGCCAGGCGGTAACTCAGAATTAGCACGCATTGGGCGCGCTCAGGCGCTTATGCGGCTTAGTAAAAGGGCCCCTTTGAGAGAGAACACACATGTATTTTCACATTCTAAAACTGACACATATATATGTATCTAGCAACGGCAGGCACATATGTATATAAGGACACTATCTGGGGGGGGGGGGGGGGGTCACTTCCCTTCTTGTTCTTTTGGCACTAGGACCAGCTTCTGGTGAATGAATGAATTAGGAAAAGGATTATTCGTGTTGTAGGTCCTGCCATGTGGAATACTCTTCCTGTTGATATAAGGCAACAAGACTCCTTACATACATTTCTTCACCCAACGCATAATTAAACTCTGGAATTCGTTGCCGGAGAACGTGGTGAAGGCAGTTAGCTTGGCAGAGTTTAAAAAGGGGTTAGACGGTTTCCTAAAGGACAAGTCCATAAACTGCTACTAAATGGACTTGGGAAAAATCCACAATTCCGGGAATAACATGTATAGAATGTTTGTACATTTGGGAAGCTCGCCAGGTGCCCTTGGCCTGGATTGGCCGCTGTTGTGGACAGGATGCTGGGCTCGATGGCCCCTTGGTCTTTTCCCAGTGTGGCATTACTTATGTACCTGTTTTAAAATCTATGCTGAAAGCTCACCTTTTCGCTACTGCCTTTGGCTCCTAACCGCTACTCATTTGCCCTCCTTCTCCCCTGTTCCTCTTTACCTTGCAATTCTCTTGCCCGTAATGTCTTGTCTGTCTGTTTTACCTAGATTGTAAGCTCTTTGAGCAGGGACTGTCTCTCTATGTCAAATGTACAGCGCTGCATGCGTCTGGTAGCGCTATATAAATGCTATTAGTAGTAGTAGTAGTAGTACTTATGTACTTATGAGCTAAAGATCCTACTGATTGAGGATGCGTTTTTCCTGAGGACTCTCTCCTAGAGAGAGATAATTTGGAATTTTTTGACTGCATCTGCACTATACTTAAAGACACCTGGGCTACTTTTGCCGGTATTGCAACCCCCTCTGTCAGGGTGTTCCGACTTCCCTGTTGTGTCAGTAGCCTTCGTAGGTAACTTTTTCTAATGTGCTATTGAGCAACTGTTGGTTAACCCAGGGCCATAGCGAGGGATGTACAGCACAGGATGCAAGGGAAGCGGGTGGACCAAAATTGCACCTGGTCAGTTGGCTTCCGTGCTTGACCACGATGTCGTGAGTGAGGAGGGAATGTTTGGGGGCGGTGCCACACAGCTTGCATTTCCAGCTTGGGATGCTCCTGAGTTTATCCCATGTTCGAATTAAAAGCTGCTCTGTTTTCTTTTTAAATATTATCATCAACCCCTGGATTTCATACTAATTCAGTGGAGCCCCCTCCTTTTGGGAATAAGCTCCCCTTTCTTCAAAATGTTGTCCCGTTCCCAAATGTCTAGTCCTGTAAATCACACAGGGGCGTAGCCAGACATCCAATTTTGGGTGGGCCTGGGCCCAAGATGGGTGGGCAGAAGAACCTCATCCCGTCCCACAGGTGATTTGTTCTCTCCTTCTCTCGCCTGCATGCCATGTGATCTCTCAAACATCCCCCCTCTCCCGTATACCTTTTAAATAGCAGATTTTCACCAGCAGCGAGCAGCAACTAATACACACTGCTCATGCTGGCCCCACACCCTTCCCTCTGATGCAGCTTCCTGTTTCCGCCTAGGCAGAAATACATCAGAGGGAAGGCTGTGGGGCCGGTGCGAGCAGTATGTATGTCACTGCTCACTGCAGGCGAAGATCTGCTACTTACAAGGTATGCAGGAGAGACACTTGTTGGGAGTTTTCGGCTGGTGGGGCTTGGGGATCCCTGCCAGCCATATCATAGGTATGCTGCTACTGGGTGGGCCTGAACCCAAAGTGGGTGGGCCTGGGCCCAACCAAGGCCACCCTTGGCTACGCCACTGCTTTAGACTAAGGACTGCTGCAGATTGTGATTTGCATTACAGTGAAAAATATATATTATTAAATCTCCATTACCCAATACTTTGTGGCCTCAAGTATAAGACCACCTACGCATCCACCTTCTCCTATGTTAGCGCTCATTTGTGGAACGGTCTACCTAAATTGGTCAAACTTACCCCCGATCACCCGACCTTCAAAAAGCGCCTCAAGACCTTTTTATTTGGAAACGCTTAAACGCTCCAAACCCGCCTGGCATCTTTTACTTCTGAACTGTAACTGTCGTAGCGGCATTTTGATCACCGCTACTCTTTCTCCTTTTCCCTCCTTTGCTATTACCCTTTCTCTCTTTCATGCCTATGAAATTGATTGTTTGTTTGCTGAATTGTTGTATGTTTTTGTAAACTGTTGTAAGCCACATTGAGCCTGCCCGTGGGTGGGAAAATTCTGGGATATAAATGCTATAAATATATATATATATATTTTTTTTTTCACTGTAATGCAAATCACAATCTGCAGTCCTTAGTCTAAAGTGTGATTTATATATATATATATATATATATATATATATATATATATATATATATATGTTCGGAGCAAGGGCGTAGCCAGACTTCGATGGGAGGGGGGGTCCAGAGCCCGAGGTGAGGGGGCACATTTTAGCCTCCCCCCCCAGTGCCACCGACTCCCCGGTGCTGCAACCCTCTCGACCCCCCCCTTCCCGCCGCCAACCCTCTCCCGCCGCATACCTTTACTGGTGGGGGACCCCAACCCCCGCCAGCCGAAGTCCTCTTCTCGGCTGCGCAGCGTTGCCGAATGATCTGATCAAGTTTGAATCTGTTTCTGTGCGTGCGTCTGACGTCCTGCACGTACAACGTGCCGGACATCAGACGCACGCACAGAAACTTGATCAGATCATTCAGCAAGCAACGCTGCGCGGCCGAGAAGAGGACTTCGGCTGGTGGGGGTTGGGGTCCCCCGCCAGCAAAGGTACGCGGTGGCAGGGGAGAGTTGGTGGCGAGAAGGGGGGGTCGAGAGGGTCACGGCAGGGGGGGTCCAGGGCCAAATCTACGGGGGCCCATGCCCCCATGGCCCCATGATAGCTACGCCCCCGGTTCGGAGGGGAGGGATGCATCCTAAAACAGTTTGTAAAGCAGGAGGGAATTAGTGCTCAGAGCTCAGAAATGAATAAGGAAACAGATGTTCCAGTAAAGTAAACTGCTGACATACCTACTACAGTAAAGATAATGCTGACCATCTTGTTTCTAAGGTATATGAGTGCTTCATGAATAATAATAATATGTCTCAATGCATTAAGTAAATGCAGCCTTTTTTCTTTAATCTGTGACTTAGGGTCAGTATTAAAATGTGAGGTTCTGCTGCAAGCAATTATTATAAAGAGTTAGGGCTGATCATCTCTACTTGTACTGTTTTCAAAGAGTTGCACCGTAAGTCTGGCATAGGAGAAACCCTTTCGGAAAGGGATCCCAGGGCTCCTGGACTACATGACTGGTCTGGGACTTTCCCTGCCTAATGGTGAATTCTCTGACAACCTACCGGAAGTGAGATGGCCGAACTGAGGGAAAACGTTTCACTCTAGAATAGGTGGTGTATGGACTGCACTGTATTGCAGGGTTAGTTGGTGAATCTGTTTTGATAGACATTTAACTTTAAAAAATAAATATTTTTAAGAGAAACTGAAATTAAAGATCTGGAACTGACAGGGCCAACCAAAGGGTATCGGATGATCCAGGCAAACTTTCAGCTGTGAGACACCCCTTAAGAGTAGCTCAAGGCCAACCACTACCCCCCCCCCCAGCCCAAGGCTGCCAGCATCACCCCTTCCCTTCTCTATCTCACTCCCCAAGGTGGACAGCGTTTCCCCTTCCCCCTCTAACTGCCTCTCCAAGTTGCCAGCATTCCTCATTCCCCTCTATTCATCCCTCCAGTTAGCATCTCAACTTCCCTTCCCTACCCTCACACTTGTTCTGGGGCCAGCTTCAAAAGGAGAGTGCTATATGGGCCTTGTGAATTCAGGTCCACACCGAAGCACTGTTTTGTCCCGTTGCAGAAGAGGGCAGGGTTCAGGGATGACCCTGCCACAGCGTGGACTAGGTATCTGCCTGCAGCTCGGCTGAGGGAAGACTCTCAAGCATGCTGGAGCCTCCAAAGTTCTGCCGCCCTAGGCAAACACCTAGTCAATACTGTGGCAGGGCCATCCCTGTCTAATCACATTACTACTACTATTACTTATCATTTCTATAGCGCTACTAGACGTACGCAGCGCTGTACACTTGAACATGTAAGAGACAATCCCTGATCAACAGAGCTTACAATCTAATCAGGACAGACAAACAGGAGATAATGGAATTACTTAAGGTGGGAATGATAAAACAGACATAGGTGCTGATCAAGTGAATAGGGGTTAGGAGTTAAAAGCAGCCTGAAAAAGGTGGGCATTTAGCCTAGATTTGAAGAAGGACAGATGGAGCTTGACGTACGGACTGAGGAAGTCTATTCCAGGCATATGGTTCAGCAAGATAAAAGGAACAGAGTCTGGAGTTGGTAGTGGAGAAGGGTACAGATAAGAATTACCCAATGAACGGAGCTGGGGCGTAGCCAGACACCCAAGTTTGGGTGGGCCTGGGCCCAAGATGGGTGGGCAGATGAACTCAGCCTTGTCCCACAAGTAATTTGGTCTCTCTCTCTCTCTTGCCTGCATGCCATATGGTCTCTCAAACATCCCCCTACCCTGCATTCCTTTTAAATAGCAGATTTTCACTGGCAACGAGCAGCAACTAATACACACTGCATATGTTGACCCCATAGCCTTCTCTCTTATGCAACTTCCTGTTTCCGTATAGGTGGGAATACATCAGAGGGAAGGCTGCAGGGCTGGTGCGAACAGTATGTATCAGTCGCTGCTTGTAGCAGGCAAAGATCTGCTATTTAAAAGGTATGCAGGAGGAAGAGTTGGGAGTTTTTGGCTGGTGGGGCTTGGGAATCCCTGCCAGCCACATTAGAGATGTGCTGCTATTGGGTGGGCCTGAACCCAAAGTGGATGGGCCTGGGCCCACCCTTGGCTACGCCACTGGAACGGAGTTCCCATGGAGGAGTGTAAGGAGAGATAAGAGTGGAGAGGTACTGAGGAGCTGCAGAGTGAATGCATTTGTAAGTCAATAAGAGGAGTTCGAACTGTATGCGGAAATGGATTGGAAGCCAATGAAGGGACTTGAGGAGAGGGCTAATATGAGCATAACGACACTGGCGGAATATTAGTCATGCAGCAGAATTTTGAACAAATTGAAGGGGAGAGAGATGGCTTAGTGGGAGACCTGTGAGAATCAAGTTACAGAAGGTCTAAGCAAGAGGTGATAAGATTGTGGATTGGTATCTAGTATTTTTATTTATTTATTTGTAACACTTATACCCCGCGCTTTCCCACTCATTTTACAGGCTTAAAACACACAGTTTCTTCAAAGTCATATACCCCACTTTTGGTTCCTTTTCACTCAGTAGGTCACAAATATGTTGTGCTTCAGGTTTCTTTATCCTGATGGTGAATCCCAAGCTCATAACCCCATGTTTGCTTTCCTCTTTCTCGCCTTTCAAAATGTGCTCCCTCTTTTCACTATCATGATAGAATTCTGGAGATCCAACAAATGGAATGAGTTGACGGTCAAACTGCTTTCTCGTGCTGTTCCTTCTGTCTGCATATTTATTTACTTATGCATTCTTTTAATCCCACTGTTATCTAAAAAATGAGTATTGCATTAGCCATATCCTGTATTTATGCTCATATTAACAAACGTTTGAAAGAAACAATGTGGGGATGGGAAGAGAGAAAAGGGAAGCAAAGAGACAACCACTGAAACCGAGAAACTGAACAGCATATGGAGAGCTCCTGACTCTTACAGTTTCTCCATTACCTGCCGAAATCCATCAGATCCTACTTCAGAGGTGTAAAACCATGGTCTTCAAGGGCTGATCTCAGAAAATCCACAATGAACGTATATAATAGCCATCCAGGTGGATGGAGTGGCCTAGTGGTTAGGGTGGTGGACTTTGGTCCTGAGGAACTGAGTTCAATTCCCACTTCGGGCACAGGCAGCTCCTTGTGACTCTGGGCAAGTCACTTAACCCTCTGTTGCCCCATGTAAGCCGCATTGAGCCTGCCATGAGTGAGAAAGTGCGGGGTACAAATGTAACAAAAATAAAATAGATACTGTTGGAGATTCTAATTGGAATGTTGCTACTATTGGAGATTCTACATGGAATGTTGCTATTCCACTAGCAACATTCCATGTAGAAGGCTGCGCAGGCTTCTGTTTCTGTGAGTCTGACGTCCTGCACGTACGTGCAGGACGTCAGACTCACAGAAGCAGAAGCCTGCGCGGCCGCATTGGTGTGACTCTGGGCAAGTCACTTAACCCTCCGTTGCCCCATGTAAGCCGCATTGAGCCTGCCATGAGTGGGAAAGCGCAGGGTACAAATGTAACAAAAATAAATTTGCATAGCTTGATTACTTGGTAGACCAGACCCATTTGAGACCATGGACGATCTGAGTTGGGCTCATTTGCCCTGCTCAACTCTTCCCTCACTTTCCCACCACTGTGGATCTTCTTTGCCTCAAATCAGCTTTGCCCCACTCTTTCTTAGGTAATTGTTCGACACATGGGCCACTTTTCTATAAAGAAATGCTTTTATATATTACTGATGCATCTACACTTTCCACTTTGAACTGCAATACTTTGTTCTAACACTTGTTTTTTTCTTCGCCAGCTTCGGCACTATCGGATCTGGAGTGCCTATACGGTGTCTTCAGCACTGGATTTAATACTGAAGATGACTTCTCGCATGCATTATACAGTGATGATTTCCTTCCCGTCTCAGTCTTGTGGTTGTCAGTCCCCATCACGTGTTGTCTTTCACTGGAGTAAAATCAAAAACGGTGTCGAACACAGACTTATGAAACAGGGGCGTAGCCAGACACCTAATTTTGGGTGGGCCTGGGACCAAAATGGGTGGGCAGAGGAATCCTGCCCCATCCCACAGGTGATTTGGTCTCTTCTTCTCTCATCTGCATCCCATATGGTCTCTCAAACATCCCCCCCCCCCCCCGCATACCTTTTAAATAGCAGATTTTCACTGTCAGCGAGCAGCAGCTAATACACACTGCTCATGTTGCCCCCACAACCTTCCCACTGATGCAACTTCCTGTTTCCGCCTCGGTGGGAATACATCAGAGGGAAGGTTGTGGGGCCGAAGCAAGCAGTATGTATCAGTCACCGCTTGCTGCGGGCAAAGATCTGCTATTTACAAGGTATGCAGGAGGGCCAATTGTTGGGAGTTTTCAGTTGGTGGGGCTTGGGAATCCATGCCAGCCACATCATAGGTGTGCTGCTACCGGGTGGGCCTGAACCCTAAGTGGGTGGGCTTGGGCCCACCCTTGGCTACGCCACTGTTATGAAACCACATTAGCAGGGCCTGATCAAAGACATTGGTGCCCACAGTCAGAACTTGAGAGTGAAGAGGTGAGCCAGACAGAGCCCCACAATCCTGAGGCAAGTGGGAGCAGTCTCCTCCTCTTTGGTCCAGGCATTTGGTAGTTGTCCGCGTTGCCTCTTCCTAAATCCCCTACTTCAGAGGTAACACAATACTGCTCAAATTCCAGCTTTTTGCATCCCCAAATATATAATTACACTTTTCTACAATAAATCTTAGCTGTCACATTTAAAAATACTCCTCAAGCTTTCTTAAATTACTTTTCATTTTGACATATCAGTTTTAAAGCAACTTGAATCAATGTACGTAATAATTTGGCTATTTGAGGTTGTATTACCGTGTCTAAACCAAATTCTCCCGTGATTATGATTTTGTATGTTAGACAGATCTTAATATCTAGACTATCTTATGATATGTGGTGGAATACAGTATGTCTTTACGCTAAATATGAAAAAGCTGCCGCAGAGAAATGCGGCTCCCTTTTAGCATTTAATAAAACCTGTTCTCCTATACTCAATTACTCATCCAGTTAATATTAATTATTATAATCTATGCAAATATAAATGGGTACTAATTACATATATATGTATAATTTCTTGTCTCCACCTCTAACATTTAATAATATGCTTATTCCTACAGATATACAATACCTGTAATGAAACAGAATCAGGGATTCCAGAGTTGATGTAAACACTGTCTATAATTCTTCTACAAGTCAGTGAACATAATCAAACTTGTTAAAACTGCTATTAAGTCACTGGTACTTAATTTCCTTTCTTTTTGTTATTTCAAAATTAATAAAAATGATTGACCACACAAAAAAATTACTTTTCATTGTCTTCTGCTTCCCGTAGGGTGTTCACCTTCTTGAAAATCTTAAGGTTCCCCTGTACCCCAGCTGCAGTGCTACCACTGCCGCTTAAAAACACTGGCCAGAAATGGTCCTGGGACCAAATAATTCCTCTAAACAAGGCACTTTTCACCTTGTTTACCTCCCTGTCAGAACCCAACTGTTCAACCACTTTCTAATCCAATTTAACACTTCAAGACTTATTGGCAGGTACAGTGTTGAACACCTCACTAAAATCTAAGTCGATCAAAACAACATTTTCTTGCATTTGAATTAATGGTCATACAGTTAAAGAAATCTCATTTGTTTGACAATACCACCCCCTAGTGATCCTTCCAGCCTCGGATACTGTAATCTAGTCAATGCAAGATATTCTACAATCTTTCACAAAAACAGAAAAACAGAGAAAACGAAGCTAGATAAAAGCCCATATGGCTTATCCAGTTTGCCCATCCATATCGTCCACTATCTCTTCATCCCACGTGCCTGTCCCATGCATTTTTTGCTTTCAGATACAGTCCTCAACTCCACTACTTCCACCAGGAGGTCATTCCATACATCCACCACCCTTTCCCCTAGGTAGTGACTCTATTCATATTTCCAGTTTTCTATAGAATTATAGCTGCCCTTCCCAAATATCTTGAAGCACTCCTCTTTCTCAGAGGCATCAGAGATGCTGCTCAAATGTGAAGCAGAAAGAGACACTATGAAAAAAAAAGCCAACGAAAGAATTAGTAAGGTCAACCTGCCCTTTTTTGATGCTGAAGAGCACTTGGTCGCCAGAGCAAATGGGAAGAAAGACAACTAAGATTTATTACCGCAAGATTCCTGCCATTTTGGGTGCCACATTGATTAAGGGGGTCTTTTGCTAAGCCATGGTAGTGTTTTTAGCTCATGGTAGAAATCAGCTGGTGGTAAATGCTGAGATGCCATGAGCATGATTTCTACCGTGGCTTAGTAAAAGACCCCGGGGGGCAGGGGAGAGAGGAGAATTGCTGGATGGCTGGAGGGGGGCAGGGGAGAGAGGAGAATCGCTGGGTGGTTGGAGGGGCAGGGGAGAGAGGAGAATCACTGGGTGGCTAGAGGGGGAGCAGGGGAGAGAGGAAAATCGCTGGGTGGCTGTAGGGGGGCAGGGGAGAGACGAGAATCGCTGGTTGGCTGGAGGGGGGGCAGGGGAGAGAGGAGAATCACTGGGTGGCTGAAGGGGGAGCAGGGGAGAGAGGAGAATCACACACACTCTCTCACAGACACACTCGCACCCAGTCTCACTCTCTCTGTCACACATACACACTCGCACGTTCACTCTTTCTCTCACACACAGTCACTCTCACACACGCTCTCTCAAACATACACACTCTGAGGAAAACCTTGCTAGCGCCCGTTTCATTTGTGTCAGAAACGGGCCTTTTTTACTAGTATATATATAATACATTTTTGTTTCACCTGTGAAACCACATGTGCACATGGCTCTTGTTCCTTTTACTTTGTTAGATTGTATTTCTATTTCTATTATAATTTTTATGATAATGTATATATTTAATTGTATTTTTAATTATTTTTTTATTCAAAATTTTTTGGCTTAATGTAATGTATACTTATGTGTCACTTGCAGACCCCTGAGGCAGGTTTTTTCACTCCAAAACATGGTCCCGCGTCAGGTCTTTTTGTTCACCACAAAAAAACACATCTTTAAGAAACTTCTCTTGTCAGTGTGGTAGTGTTGGAAGTCTTGTCCATCAACCTTACTGTTTGCCTGTACCTATGGACTTTGTAAAGTTACCCTCATTCCTCCACTTCAGTGGTTTGCTTTCTATGTGCAAAACAAACTTTTCTAGAGATGGAATAACTAGTGAGGTAATTAAATTGGCTGACAACACAAAGTTATTCAAAGTTGTTAAATTGAAAGAGGATTGTGAAATTTTTTTAAAGCACCTTACGAGACTGGGAGACTGTACATCCAAATGGCAGATGACGTTTAATGTGAACAAGTGCAAAGCAGTGGCGTAGATTTGGCCCTGGACCCCCCTGTCAATGACCCTCATGACCCCCCTCCCGCTGCCAACCCTCCCCCGCCATTGCCGTGGGCTACCTTTGCTGGCGGGGGACCCCAATCCCCGCCAGCCAAGGAGGTCCTCTTCTTCCTCTGAAGGCTTCGGTCTGTTTCTGACGTCCTGCACGTTGTATGTGCAGGACATCAGACTCACAGAAACGTGCTGGCTGATCTGCAAGGTTTCGTTCTGTTTCTGTGAGTCTGACGTCCGTTGCTGGCTGATCTGCAAGGCTTCGCTCTGTTTCTGTGAGTCTGAAGTCCTGCACGTACAACGTGCAGGACGTCAGAAACAGAACAAAGCCTTCGGTGGAAGGAGGACCTCCTCGGCTGGCGGGGATTGGGGTCCCCCGCCAGCAAAGGTAGCCCACGACGACGGCGGGGGAGGGTTGGTGGCGGGAGGGGGTTGAGAGGGTTGTCGGCAGGGGTTGTCAAAGTTGGCGGCGGTGCGGGGGGGGGGGTCGGTAATGGCGGGGGAGGTTGTCGCACCAGGGGGGGCTAAAATGTGCCCCCTCACCTCGGCCTCTGGACCCCCCTCCCGACGAAGTCTGGCTACGCCCCTGGTGCAAAGTGATGCCTGTGGAAAAGAGGAACCCGAAATATAGCTAAGTGATGCAAGGTTCCACATTAGGAGTCACTGATCAGGAAAGAAATCTAGGTGTCATCTTTGATGATACGTTGAAACCGCTCTGCTCAGTGTGCGGCGGCGGTGGCTAAAAAAGCAAATAGAATGTTAGGTACTATTAGGAAAGGAATGGAAAACAAAAATGAAGATGTTATAATGCATTTGTATCGCTCCATAGTGCAACAATACCTCGAATACTGTGTGCAAATCTGGTCACCACGTCTCAAAAAAGATAGAGTGGAATTAGAAAAGGTGCAGAGAAGGGCAACGAAAATGATAAAGGGGGTGGGACGACTTCCCTATGAGGAAAGGCTAAAGCGGCTAGGGCTCTTCAGCTTGGAGAAAAGGCGGCTGAGGGAAGATATGATAGATGTCTATAAAATAATGAATGGAGTGGAACGGGTAGACGTGAATCACTTGTTTACTCTTTCCAAAAATTCTAGGACTAGGGGGCACGCAGTGAAGCTACAAAGTAGTAAATTTAACACAGATTGGAGAAAATATTTCTTCACTCAATGTGTAATTAAACTCTGGAATTCGTTGCCAGAGAATGTGGTATAAAGCAGTTAGCTTAGCGAGGTTTTAAAAAGATTTGGATATCTTCCTAAAAGAAAAGTCCATAAGCCATTATTAAGATGGACTTGAGGAAAATCAAGTGCTTATTTCTGGGATAAGCAGCATAAAATGTATTGTACTGTTTTGGGATCTTGCCAGGTACTTGTAACCTGAATTGGCCACTGTTGGAAACAGGAAACTGGGCTTGATGGACCTTTGGTCTGTCCCAGTATGGCAACACTTATGTACTTAAGGAAACACTGCCCCTGGGAGAAACCTCCGCAGGGTGCTGTTATATGACTAGTGCTGGAAGCTCACAAGCTTTGTCCAGGGATTTAGCTATGGGTAGGCCTGGGTGGGCAGAGGCCCACCTATTTTTGGTTCAGATCCATGCAGCAGTGACACTACCATCTCCTCTCTCTCTCTTTCCTCTGCTGGTGGCCAGGTATCTGTCCCGTCTCTGAATCCTCTCCGTGGTATACTCAAAGACATCCGCAGCGATTCATTTTTGCTGCTTGTGCCAGCCCAGCAATCTTCCCTCTGCTGCATTCCACCAGAAAGGAAACAGGAAGTGATGTCAGTGCAGGCGGCATGCAGCAGAAAAAATGCAGCAAAAATGAATTTCTGCGGTTGCCTCTAAGGTACAATGGGGGGGGGGGGGGGGTTCAGAGGCAGGGGGAGTTGCCAGTCTGCCCGTGGGGGTTGGGGAGAAAGGGAGAGATGTTGGATATAGGGGTGAGGGTGTGTGTGGAAGGGCCCATCTAAGTTAACTCTGGGCCCACCCCAAAATACTATGACAGGAGTATAAGGGGTACCTAAGTGAATCTAGCTATCTCCGTACTCTTAACGCTGTTTAAATGATTACTCAGGAACAATTCCTGAGTTTATACAGAAGGATCATATGCTTACAGTGTCAGAAAGATTTAATTAAACCTTCAATTCATACATCCAAGGTCAATTTTAAATGAAAAACTACATCTCCCTTTATTTAGCGATTCACTTGTACAGATTCTGTAGCCAGACAACAGAATTTGGGTGGGCTTAGGCAAGAATTGGGTGGGCACCAAGTGTTCTTCCCCTCTCCCCCACCACCACCAAAAGAATATCTGGTGGGAAAACACTTCTTACCACCTTGGCAGTCTGCAGCAGGCATACGCTGAAAACTGAGCATGTGCAGGTGCCGGTATTGTGGAGCGTAACGTTTTTGTTACCATCAGGGGGATGTCTTCAGCTGGCGGAGCTTGGGATCCCCACCAGCTAGTGCTAAACGTCTGCTACTGTTGGGTGGGCCTGAGCCCTAAGTGGGTGGGCCCCGGCCCACCCAGGCCCACCTGTGGCTACGCCACTAAACTGGGTGCATATTACTGTAAGTTAAGCAAATTGTATACATCTTCTACTGTTTTAGAATTCCATTATGTAGTTAATGAGCCATTAACAATCAATTATTGATGTTAATCGGCACTAATTAGGACTCACATGCGCATCTGCCTATGTGCTATTCTATAACACTACATGCCTAAAAAGTCTCCTGCACAACTCAAAAGGGGGCGTGGCCATGGGAGGGGCTTGCTTGCTTGCTGGAGCACTACAGAAAACACTGGAGTTGCGAACAGGTTCACAAGAGACGCTTCCAGCTGCACATGGCTGAGCTTTTGCTACTGCTGTGGCTGAGCAGGGTAACTGGTGCCTATAAAACAGGCACCTGATTGGCCATCAGACTGTCTGAGAATGGGTTACATTTCTCCTGGAGTAGGTAAATTGTATTACAGTTGTTATTCATAAACTCTTCTTCTCTTCCCACTACTGTCTTTCTTCTATGTTTGTGCAGCGCTGCGTACGCTTTGTAGCGCTATAAAAATGCTAAATAGTAGTAGTAGTACTGGGCACAATCACTGGAGAAGAAGTATTTAAGCACAGCACTTCTCCTGTTAAGCCTCTCCTTTCTACTTCGACATCCCCATTGCTTCTTCCGTGCTGCACTCTTTCACTGTAGAGACCTTGGAGGCGTTTCAAGAAAATCGATGGCGTTGAATTAGGACAACCTTGTAAAAGAAATACAGTAAGGCTCCTTGCTTTACAAAAGCCTTCATAATCCTACAGAGAGGGAACACAGACATAAAGGAGCCATGAGGAAGGAAGGAGGTGGGACAGAAGGGCATATGAAGGGAAAATACAAAGAGTGAAGCAAAAGGGCACTGCCGTACAGAGGACAGAGACGTGCTCAGGGCTTTTTTTTGTGGGAGTACTTGGGGGTACTGAGTATCGGCACCTTTTCCATTGTCTGCTAAAACTGACCCAAGGACCCCAAGTTTGAATGAAAGAGCTCAGGCTCTACACACCAATTCTGCCTTGGCATAGGTTCTGTGACTGGTTGCAGGGGGCAGGGGCGTAGCTACGGGTGGGCCTGGGTGGGCCCAGGCCCGCCCAATCTTGGCTCAGGCCCGCCCGCCCACCTGCCTGCCAAGTCTCCCACATTCAGCGGAACACTCCCGCTTTGGCAGGTCATCTTCCGCACTCCTGCCAAAGCGGGAAAGTCTGCCGCTGCGATGATCCTCCACCGCCGCTGCGATGATCCTCCGCCGCCGCTGCTTCTCTGTGAGCAGCCTCAGCAAAAGAAGAAAATGAAGCGCGGGACCGCAGCAGCCTTCAGGCATGCGCTGTCGGCTCTGCCGTCCTCTGCCCCCGCTGACGTCAATTTCCTGTTCCGACAAAGGCTGAGGACCGGCAGACCGACAGTGCATGCCTGAAGGCTGCTGCGGCCCCGCGCTTCATTTTCTTCTTTTGTTGAGGCTGCTCACAGTGGCAGCGTGTAGAAGGGATGCAGTTGAGCTGATCTCAGCAGCCGTTTGGGGTCCTGGGGAACTAAGGTATGTGGATGCTGGGGTGGAGGAAAAATATTTTGTTTGGAAGGGGAGGAGGAAGATAGTGTGTCAGGGTGTATGTTGCATGGGGGGGGAGAGAGAGAGATCAAAGATGTTGGATGGGGACAGAAAAAGGGGAGACACTGGATGAAAGGAGGAAGAGAGAGGAGATGGATGAAAGGAGGGAGACACTGGACAGAAGGTGGAGAGCGAGAGATGTTGGTGGAAGGGAGAGAGAGAAAGGGGACATGCTGGATGGAAAGAAAGAGTTGGGATGCTGGATAGAAGAAGGGTACAGAGAGAAAGATGAATGGAAAGAGGGGACATGGAAAAGGGCAGGGGAGAGACAAGCTGTTGGGGAGAAGGAAGGGGAGCAAGGGGGAGACCTTGGTTGGTCAGATGGAGAGAGAAACAGGAGAAATGCTGGATGAAAGGAGGGAGAGAGAGGAAAAATGCTAGAAGTAGGGCACTAATGCCTATATATATATCTATATCTATCTATCTATCTATATATAGATAGATAGATATATATATATTAGTGCCCACCCATATTAGCTCTGGGCCCAGCCAAAATGTCAGGTCTGGCTACGCCACTTGCAGGGGGGCTGGCTATTGTGGGGTGGATCCCTCAGTGATCACCCCACCCTTGAAGGGTGGCCTAGCATTTGAGTACCGGCACTTTTTTTGCTAGAAAAGATGCACTGGACATGCTATAGGGCAAGGAGAGAAGAAGGGTGAAGGGACTAGTAGACAAGGCCAGCAGAAGGTTTCTGGTTGCCCTGCATCTCCTGGCCAACAGCAGTGCTGTTGGTGCCTCATTCACCCTCACCTGCTTACAGCCCCCTTGTCCTCAGACTGCTGCTGCTCCTCCCTAGTACTTCACAACTGTTAACATACCTGCTGCGCTTCACCAGTGGCCCACCCAAGGGACAGTCCCACAAGTGTGTGGGTCACGGAATTGTGAACTATTACAGACACAGGCTCTACAGCCTTGTGGACCTGCCTCTTCCCCTTAATTTGGGACTTTGCCCAAAAAGAGAGAGTAAGCAGCAAACCACATCCCAGAGCCTGATCCCTGATTGCTAAGGATGGCAGTGTGCAATAGAAGAGGGCACTTTCCAGAGTCATGTCTTCAAATTAGGGAGGAGTGGCCTAGTGGTTAGGGTGGTGGACTTTGGTCCTGAGGAACTGAGTTCGATTCCTGGCACAGGCAGCTCCTTGTGACTCTGGGCAAGTCACTTAACCCTCCATTACCTGCCGCATTGAGCCTGCCATGAGTGGGAAAGTGTGGGATACAAATGTAACAAAAAAAAAAAAAATGCACATATCGGGAACTAGCAGGCACCAAAAGAGAAGGTCAGGTGAGATGGGGGAGGGGGAGGCATCAGACAGGAATTGTACCATCCCTTAAACGTTTGCCACTTTGTTCATGCCTGTCCTGAAATTCTATAATGCATACACGTGATAAACATTCTGTTGGTTTGGAAAGAATAATAATATGAAGCCAAATATGATAACATATCTAACTATTTACATGTCACTTTTAAAACTGTAAATACCAGATTGTTTGCACAATTAGTTTGCGGGCGCTTTCCACCTTATAATAACAATTAGATAATTAATCAAATGGAACCTCAAATCCCCCGGTAGCGAAAATTTCAATACAGAACTAGCACTACCAACATAGGGGTCCGTTTACTATCATAGGTTCCGTAAGGGACAGAAGAGGAGGAAAACCAATCGCTCAAAAAAAACTCACTCTAAGTGAGAAAAACGGGCGACTTAAAAAACCTCCTCCTGTTCCTTACTAACACCTAATGTGGAGTACGCCAATCACCAAACTAAACAAACATGTCCTAAGACAATTGTATCAATTCTTCACCACCCTTCTGAACTCAGAGCCCCCCAGGAAAACAACATCCATCTTCTAGATCTCTTGAACCCCCCAAGGAAAACAAAATTTTTAACAGCTTGGGTATTTTGGGTACTTAGCTCAGTCCAGATCCCAACGGGGGCTCCTAGTAATATCCAAGGGGAGAAGTTGCCGTCTTTCACCCCAACATTTAAGCAGAGTACACCAACTCTTCAACAAGTGCGCCTTGTTTCGCCTCCAAAAAAGCTGCGTCAGGAAGAGCACTGCACATCATAAACTCACAGACTCCAACAGACTTGAATACCAAAGTCCCGGTCACTAATGATCCAAAGATGGCGCAGAGGGAGTCAACCACGCTAACTATAAGAATCCCCAGCGTCAAAAACCCTTATCCAATGAAAAGGCTCCAAATCTGCATCTTGTAAAATGACGCTGGCCTACAGGGGAACTGCCTACCTTTAATAATAAGCGTTCCTCTCAGTGCCTTTATTAAGGCCATTAGGTTCAACTGTATCTAACTTGTAGATCCAGTGTTGTTCCCTTCTCCACAGAATGTTTTTTAAATCCCCCCCTCTCTTACATAGTAACATAGTAGATGACGGCAGAAAAAGACCTGCACGGTCCATCCAGTCTGCCCAACAAGACAACTCATGTCTGCTACTTTTGTGTATACCCTACTTTGATTTGTACCTGTGCTCTTCAGGGCACAGACCGTATAAGTCTGCCCAGCACTAGCCCCGCCTCCCAACCACCGGCTCTGGCACAGACCATATAAGTCTGCCCAGCACTATCCCCGCCTCCCAACACCGGCTCTGGCACAGACCGTATAAGTCTGCCCAGCACTATCCCTGCCTCCCAACCTCCAGTCCCGCCTCCCACCACTGGCTCTGGCACAGACCGTATAAGTCTGCCCCGCACTAGCCCTGCCTCCCACTACCGGCTCTAACCATTAAGCTACTCTCCACATGGATACCTAGGTGGCTATTTTAAAATATGGACGTTCCTATGCTGCCGGAAAGCCATCCGTGTCAGGAAAGATGTCAGGAAGTATTTTTTCACGGAGAGGGTGGTGGACGCTTGGAATGCCCTCCCGCGGGAGGTGGTGGAGTTGAAAACGGTAACGGAGTTCAAACATGCATGGGATATGCATAGAGGAATCCTGTGCAGAAGGAATGGATCCTCAGAAGCTTAGCTGAAATTGGGTGGCGGAGCAGGTGGGGGGAAGAGGGGGGTGGTGGTTGGGAGGCAAGGATAGGGGAGGGCAGACTTATACGGTCTGTACCAGAGCCGGTGATGGGAGGCGGGACTGGTGGTTGGGAGGCGGGAAATACTGCTGGGCAGACTTATATGGTCTGTGCCCTGAAAAGGACAGGTACAAATTCAAGGTAAGGTATACACATATGAGTTTGTCTTAGGCAGACTGGATGGACCATGCAGGACTTTTTCTGCCGTCATCTACTATGTTACTATGTTTTTTAAATCCCCCCCTCTCTTACCTAATTTGATACAGTCAATAATCATACATTGCAATTGATCAAACTGATGGTTAGCTTGCATGCAATGCCTAACCATAGGTGCTTCCAATTTACGGTTGGACACACAGTGTCGATGTTCGATAGCCCGAGTTTTAAACTGTCGTGTGGTGTGACCTACATAAAGCAGGTTGCAAGGGCAACGAAATATGTAAACAACATTATTGGATTCGCATGTAGTTTTATAGTTCAGTTTAAATTTTTTTGCCTGTAGATGATTCAAACTCCTCACCCTCCATTGTTACTGGGCATATAGAGCAATGTCCACATTTTGAATGACGCCCCACATTTGGATAACCCATCGTTCATACATCGGCATAGCTCAATTGATCCTGGAGATTTTGGTTTCGTGAAAAAGAGACCATAAGATGATGATCACGAACAGTCTGTTGAGTAAGCATAATGCTCCAATGTTTTTTAAGAATGGCGGTAATTTGTGGAGATCTGTCAGAAAATTTCAAAATACATGCTGTGATGGTGTGTGCTGGAGGAGGAGGAGGGCGAGGGGTGGGGGGGGGATAGAATAAGATATGGTAAGCATAAATATATACTGTTGTATGTCCTCTGGCGGGGGCCGTCTTCGTTGTAGTGCAAAGTTGTGCAGCATGCAGCAGACCATGAATATCTTGTTGACCTTTCAGGGCTGTGGAGGAGCTCCCCTCCAGAATGGTCCAGACATCTGAATCTGTTTTTCAGCTGGCCAAAAGTTCACTCAATCATGATGCGGGTGTTCCTGTGGCTCTTGTTATATTCCTCCTCAGTCTCATTTTTTTTGGGGGGGGGGGGGATGGACAATGGGAATTATTAGCCAGGTTTGCTGGGGTAGCTTCTGTCACCTGTGGAGATGGGGGGGGGGGGGGTAGCAGGATTGACAGACATGGGTGTGTATTTGTATGTGGACCTTGTGGAGTGTGGGTCATGGGTGTGGGTTCTGGGGGCATCTGGAGGGAGGTAGGGTGGTGATGTAAGTGGGGAATGGGTACAGACGTTAGGAATCCCAGTACTGCTTACCTAGGACAGTCCTAAAAAATGGATGGGCAAGCGGTCCGCTAGTCCCAGTAGAATGGAAGATGAAGAAGCAGACACGATGAAAGATGATTTAAAAGCCTTTATTTTCGAGAGCAGGTAAAAGTGTGCCTTTGGTGAATGAGCAGAGACCCCCCTCCCCCATTCTGTGTTTGAATGCTTTGTTTTCCCTGGGTGTTGCCATTCTCACACCTCTGGGTTTCTTCCTTGGGGGAAGTGACAGGATTACTCCTTGAGGTATTATATTACCCCTGAAGCAGCCCTGCCAGGTGAAACACAGCCATGTTGGGCACCCTTTTACCCGCTGGATGGAGCTCGTAGGCAGGTGGGGACCATGTCGGGGGGGAGGCGCTGCGCCGGGGGGGGGGGGGGTGGACGGATGCACCCCCCACCCGTTGACACCCGGGGCGGACTGCCCCCACCGCCCCGCCCTTGTTACGCCACTGCATGTGATACTTTAGAAGTCTGTCCAGCTCCCGTTTTATTTCCCAATTACCGGCGTCGCCACCCAATCTCCGCTAAGATTCCACGGAACCATTCATTCTAAACAGGATTCCTTTGTGTTTTTCCCACGCATGTTTGAATTCCATTACCTTTTTGATCTCCACCACCTCCCGCGGGAGGGCATTCCACATATCCACCACCCTCTCCGTGAAAAAATACTTCCTGACATTAGTCCTGAGTCTTCCCCCCTTCAACCTCAATTTGTAGGAGACAGCTGCCAGTAATCTCTCCTCTGTCAAACCTGTGGTAGATTCCAGAATGTTTAAGGATATATGCATCATGGGTGGACCATAGGTACCAGCACACATGTCCACAATCTCCCTCTGGGCATCACACAATGCCTGCGTGTTCATGGAGTTTCCTCATGTGCCTGAGGGGGAGGGAGGTGAGTGCAACATGTGTGCAACTGATGACACCAATGACTGAGGGGAAGTGGTCTATGGTGTAGAACTAAGGCATGTTGTTCTGGAGGGCCTGAGCAGTAGTGGGCAAGGTAATATAGTGTGAGGAACTGGGCAAGACAGTTGGAGATGGCGGGCTGGCTGAGGCCTGCATTTATTGCTAACTAACACTGAATGAAAAGTTCCAATGGCAAGAAAGGCAAGGGGGCAGTGATCATAAGATGGACAGGCACTGGATTATTCCTGTGTTTCCTGGCCTGGAGTAGGGGTCACAGAGGTGCTCTATAGTAGTCCTATCACAGCAGTACTTACAGTGAAGCCAGTCCTGGGCCTAAATAACCTGGGACTGAGATATCTCCTGATTCTCCTCTGCAAAGCATCAGCCACAATAGCATTCAGCACAACCATGATTGGGTTCTACCACCACAGGGGCAATCCACTTTGCCCAGTAGCACAACTGTTCACTCCTCCACCTACTGCACCTAGAGAGACCCAGCACCAGCATCCATCCAGCACTCACTCTCCCAGCACCAGCAAACAGGCCTCACACAAACAGCAGCAACACACAACACAGTTTCTCCCAGCACCAGACCACTGTCCTGACACAAAAAGCAGCAACACAAAGCACAGTGACAAACTGGGAGTGGACCAGGGTTGCCAGATGGGCGGTTTTCCCGCCCAATTGGGCGGTTTTCCGCAACCCGCTGCGGGAAACTTTTGCCCGCGGCGGGTTGCGGTTTTTTGGGCTTGTTTTTTTTTTTCGTGCGGGTTTTGGGCGGTTTTTCGGCCGGCGGGGGGTGGGGCTAACGGCGACAGAGGCGGGGTTTGGTGACGTATTGGGCGGGGCGAGGTGGCGTATTGGGCGGGGTGATGACGGCGGGGCTGATGACGGCGGGGGCGGGGGTGATGACGGAAGGGGTGGGGCTGATGACGGCGGGGGCAGGGTGATGACGGAAGGGGCGGGGTTGATGACGTCGGGGGTGGGGGTGATGACGTCGGGGGTGGGGTGTGTGTGGTTTTTGGGCGGGTTTTGGGCTGTTTTGGGTGGGAATTTTTTTTGTTTATATGGCAACACTGGAGTGGACAGAGGAACAATGAGAGACAGAAGACAAGCAGGTAGGGAGTAGAGAAGCAGGTAGGGAGTTTGAATGGGACAGTGAAGGTTGGTGTGGGAAGGGGGTGATACAGAGCAAGGGACAGGCGTGGCTGTGGAGCTGGCAGGTGTGGGTAAGGACTTGGAGGTGAGACATAGACGAGGCAAGGCAGGAAATGTGAGGGTCAAAAGGTTCAGACAGTGGCAAACAAAGCAGTGTGTTTCTTCTAGCAAAAAAGGTGCCGGTACTCAAATGTCAGGCCACCCTTCAGGGATGAGGTGATCACTGAGGGACTCACCCCACAATAGCCAGGACCCCTGCAAGTTGCAACCAGTAACAGAATCTATGACAAGGCAGAATTGGTGAGTAGAGCCTGAGCTCTTTCATTAAAACTTGGGGACCATGGGTCAATTTTAGCAGACAATGGAAAAGGTGCCGGTACTCAGTACCCCCAAGTACCCCCTCGAACAAAGCCCTGAAACAAAGGTAACAGCAGGTCTCCACTCTTTTTTCAGAATGTAACCCGGTGGGTTATATTTATTTTTTTGTTATTCTTACCTGGGGTCCGGGCAGTGGCGTACCAAGGGGGGGGCGGTGGGGGCGGTCCGCCCCGGGTGTCAGTGGGTGGGGGGGGTGATCCGCTGCTCCCACTTTACCTTAAAAAAATTTTTTTTGAAGCGTCATTGCAGGCAGCGCCTTGCGTCTGCCCTGCTTGTTGTAAAAAGTAAATCTCTTTGCTTCGTCGTCGTCGGGCCTCACTATGTCCCGCCCTCCTCTGAGGTAATTTCCGCGAGGGCGGGACATAGTGAGGCCCGACGACGACGAAGCGAAGAGATTTACTTCTTTTACAAGCAGGGCAGACGCGAGGCGCTGCCTGCAACGACGCTTCAAAATTTAAAAAAAAAAAGTAGGGTGGGAGCAGGAGAGTCGGGTCGGGGTGGGGTCCTCAGATGGGAGAGGGGTATTGTGGGGGTTCTCACATGCTGGGAGAGGAGGGGGTTTTCATATGGGAGAAGGGGACTGGAGTGGGGAGGGGTTTCCAGATGGGAGAAGGGGACTGGGGAGGGGGGGGTTCTCTGATGGGAGAGAAGAGGGGTGTTCTGGGGATTCTCAGATGGAAGAAGGACTAGGGTGGGGAGGGGGTTCTCAGATGGGAGAAGGGGACTGGGGTGGGGGTTCTCAGATGGGAGGAGGGGGCTCTCAAATGAGAGAAGGGGGCTGGAACTGGGGTCTGAGAAGGGGTCATGACGGAAAATGGGGCATGCCTGGGTCAGGTGGGAGAATGGGTCGGGCTGAAAGGGGGGCAAGGCATGTAGATGAAGGGGGCTGAAACTGGGGGCTGAAGGAGGGTAGGTGGGATAAGGGGGCTAGTACTGGGACTGGGGGCTGAAAGGCGGCAGGGGCTGAAATTGTGGGGACTGGGGGCTGAAAAGGAGACAGGGAGAAGTGGCTGGGGCTGAAGCTCAGGACTGGTGACAGAAAAGGGCTGGGGTTGAAACTGGGGGCTAAAAAGGGGACAGGGAGAAGTGGCTGGGGGCTAAAGCTCGGGACTGGTGGGAGAAAAGGACTGGGGCTGAAACTGGGGACTGGTGGGATAGTGGGGCTGGAACTGGGGGCTGAAAAAAGGGGAAGAGAGAGGGGACAGATCCTGGATGGAAGGGGGAGGAGAGGGAGGGCAGACCCTGGATGGATGGGAGAGTGAGGGCAAATGATGGATTGAAGGGGCAGAGAGAAAGGGCAGACAGTGGATGGAAGGGATAGAAAAGGCAGACAGTGAATGGAAGGGGGAGAGAGAGAGGGCAGACAGGGGCAGATGGTGGATGGAAGGGGCAGAGATAGAGGGCAGATGTAGATGGAAGGGGCAAGGAGAGAGGGCAGACATTGGATGGAGGCGACAGCAGAGAGGGCAGACACTGGATGGCAGAGAGAGAACAAAGACAGATGCTGGATGGAAGGAAGACAGTGAAAAGAAGATGAGGAAAGCAGAAACCAGAGACGACAAACTGTAAATAAAATATATATTTTTATTTTTTTTTGCTTTAGGATAAAGTAATATTGTAGCTGTGTTAATGTTTATAATAGAACATGTAAACAAGGTAATCTTTTTATTGGACTAATTTTAATACATTTTGGCTAACTTTCGGAGAACAAAACCCCCTTCCTCAGGTCCGGATAGGATATTGTAACAGCACTATACTGTATTGACCTGAGGAAGGATGTTTTGGCCTCTGAAAGCTAAATGTATTAGTCCAATAAAATGGTATTATTGTATTTTCTATATTTGTTTTATTTCTATTTGTTAATTTGTAAAGTGGTGATTGGTACTTGTTAGTTTTTTCAAATTTACATCTGCTGTCTTTATGTTTTGCACAGTACTAGGGGACATTTTCTGTTTCTGTGGTGTTGCATTGTATGCAGAGTCTGGCATCTTGGGGGTTCAGTTTAATTTTTGTCTAAATAGAAAGGTTATTGCTTATTCTATAGTGGATTAGGGTGTATCTGTGTTTGTGAAAAAGACATGGCTTTCGGTTGGCATTGACTGTGCAAGATGGACGATCTGTGTTATTCTGCCTGGTTTCGTTTTACAGTAGGTGAATTGATGTTCTAGTGCTCACTGTAGTGTTTAAGATGCTTTCCTTTTCCTTGTGTGACTTTTAGAAATTACTGCTTATGGTATGCTAGAATTGCTCTATAGGTCCTGAGTGTTTTGTATTCTCGGCATGTCTAGTACTAGATTTTGGAGGGGGGGTGTTAAAAAATGACCGGCCCCGGGTGTCAACTACCGTAGGTACGCCACTGGGTCCGGGAGAGGCTCTGGGCTCACAGAGATTGTTGGTGGCCAGGGCTGTGACTCCAGAAGCGGTTCTGGACTTCCTGCACGGAGCTGCGCTGTCTGCGGCTTGCCCTAGTGCTCTGAGTGTTGGATTTGTTTTTTTTGAGTGAACATTTCTAGTTTTATAAGAGTTTTGACAGATTTATGATAAAAGTCTGTAAATATGTGTTTAAACATATAAAAAATACACTGTATGTATAGTTTGATGGCACCAATGATTGTAAGATATTTTGATCTGATTGTATAGAAGATTTATGGGTTTTTGTCTAAAAATATAACTTTTCTATTTCCTATGGAAAGTTATTTTCCAAAATGGAGATTGTGAAAAAATGTTAATTAGTGTCCATGAGGAAAACACCCTGTGTTCTGACACCTTATTGGCCAGCAGAGGTCAGCTGGTGACTCAGAGGCCCAGGGTTCCTTGGCAACAGCTTGCCAGGAAGTGGCGGAGGGGCTGAAGAGAAGACACTGAAGAGAAAAGATGTGTTTGGGGTAGCCATTATGGAACTATGTACACAATATATGATGTCTCATTCTCTCTTCCTTCTGTGCTTGTGTCCCCTCAGCATGCGAGACACCGCGTAGCCCAGGCAAGGAAGTGGGCAATGGTGAGTTGTGTTTTCCAGCAGGGGAGAGTGGGGGGAGGGTGGTGGCAATGCATGAGAGGATAGTGAGGCAGTGGGCAAAGATTAATTCTAAGAAATCATATGAAGGGTTAATTCTGTTAAAAGCTTGGTCAAATTCTAGCTTTTTACCTTGCAACTAAAGTAAAGGAATGCCAGATGGTTTAGGTTAGAAAGGTCAGAGACAGGAATTTCTTTCACCCTTGTGAATTGCCAATGCTAGCTGGCACATCTGTATATTATTAGGCATGCTGAGCAGCCTTTGTAAGCTCTGGCATGAGCCAGATATATTGTAGTTTACAAGATAGGCAGAAATACTGTTTAGAGAGAAGCAATAGATTAGAATTTACAAGTTTTTGATATTTAGAATATGTGTTATAAGGATGCTCATTTTAGAATATGTTTACTCTGTGTAGTTAAATGTAGAATACCTTTTTAAATCTAATGTTACTCTCTGCTGTATTTTCTAAGCAAAGACTGCAGTGAAGAGATCAACATGTGGTTTGACTTAGCCATAGTTCTGGCTGGTTCAATGTATAAGCTGATAGGTGAACGAGGTCAGGGCTAGTCAGCTCTCTTCTCCTTGATTAATTATAGGTAAAATGTAGAAATGGTCTTGAAAGTGATAACCTGATATGTATGCCATTAAGTAAGATTGGCCCTTGACCCCTTTAATGAATGCCAGAGTTTAGTTAGCAGTTAGTACTAGGAATATGAGAAATCAATCATAATAACATGTAAGAGACTGGAGCCCAAATGTCTGGTGTAAGGGGCCCCAGGTCACAGGTCAGTTTAGGATGTTTGGAACCTATGTAACTGATATTTCAAAAGTAATGATTGGTTGAGGTAAAGTGACCAATCTATTCCTTAACCAATTGGAGAGTAAGGGGGCTGGGCTAGGCTAGGCTGGATAGAACTGTATTTAAGTAGGAGCAGAAGCAGTTTACGTCAGAAGGAGCTCAGAAGAAAGGAAGAAAGCTGGAAGACAACAGGAGAGACAGCAGAAGAGAAGCAGCTGAGACAGAAGCCACATGACACAAAAAGAGCTGAGAGAAAGAGAAGAGAGCTAGAACTGATGTCTTGCTTTGTTTGCTGGCAAATAAAGAAGATTTCTCTCTCATACTGGTGTGTGCTGTCTGACTCCTGAAGCATCACAAATTCATGCATCCATTCCTGCAACAATTCTTGGTGGCAGCGGTGGGATGAATCCTGCATTAATCCCAGCACCCAACTGACTGGAGAACATTCGCCGGGTATGTATTCTGTATTCTGTATTGTAATTCTAGCTAGAAAATTGTAAACCAGCCCCTCAAAGAAAATTGAGGAAGGAGAGCCTGATCAACTCTCAGCGAAGGCCCTAGTACCTTCTAGTCGCGGGGACTAGAAGCGAAAACGCTTGAGCTTATCTGTATCTGAGAAATCTGAAATTGTTGGGTGGGATTTTCTGTATGGAATGTGTGATGCGTGAATGATTAACTGAGTGCGGACTTCTTATAGCTGCATTTCCAATTAACGCGAGTTCAATTGGTCAGCAACGGAAGGAAGCGATTGCTGTCTGTCTACCTAGTGTTTCGAGAGTGCGGACCCCTTACTGCACTTTCAAAAATTCCCTCCCTTTTTGTGTGTTGTAACTGTAAGCATTATGGGTGGGACATCATCTAGACAAATTGCTACCCCCCTAGATTGTATGCTTAAGAACTTTAAAAAAGGCTTTTTAATTAATGACTATGGACAGACTTTAAGCTCAGGTACTTTAAGAACCTTGTGTGAAGTTGAGTGGCCATCTATGGGAGTGGGGTGACCCCCTAGTGGCAGCTTAGATATTGAAGTAATCCGGAAGGTCTACAGCATAGTAGTAGGAGAACCAGAATATTCTGAACAACTCCCTTATATAGATTCCTGGGACAGCCTTGTGACTGACCCTCCCTCGTGGTTGAAAACTTATATGGGATCCCCAGTAAAATTTATGTTAGGCCGTGTTCAAAGAAAGATTAGAAAATCTAAACTAGAAGAGGGAAAGAGCCCCAGGAAGCCTACCACCCAATCGGTGGCTTCCGCCCCTACCCTGTCCGAGAAACCCATACTCTCTGATGACCCCTCAGATCTTGAGCCACCACCTTATGGCCCATTGTTGGGGTTCCGTGCCACCCCTAGAGATCCACGCCGCCCAGCCCAAGCCTCTCCAGCACAGGCTTCTCCGGATAGTTCTTCCCCTCCTGTGCCAAACCTGCCACACCCTAGGTTGGACTTTTCACCCAGTCTCTACTCTCCTCTGCCACATCCTCTCCTGTTAACCTCTGAAGACCCGCTTTGGGTTCCACTCCCTGACTCCTCAACTCCTGACAGCCCAGCCTCTCCCTCTAATACCCCTACCCACTCATCAGGGGCCCGGCATCCCTTTCAATGGACTGACTCACCTGTGACCACCTCTCAGTCTATGAGTACCCCTCCCCATCCCTCAGGGGTTCAACACACCTCCACTGAATGGGTTAGACCTGCTGCAATCACCTTTGAGCATGATAGGAGGGTAGCTCCTAGCTCTACCTCAGGTTCCATTCCCACCTCCTCGAGAGTTCTGCCACTTCGTCAGGTAACTACCACTCGACCGGATCCTAATAATCAGGGTCAGGTTATACAGGCACAGGCCTATCAGTATGTACCCTTCACAACCACCGATCTCCTGAATTGGAAGACGCATTACCCCTCTTATACTGAAAAGCCTCAGGCAGTGGTGGACCTAGTGGCTAGCATTATGGCCACCCATAACCCAACCTGGACTGATTGTCAACAACTTCTCCTGACCCTCTTCACAACTGAGGAGAGGCGGAAGATTTTGCAAAATGCTGAGGCCATCACGCGAGCACGTGCTCCCGAGAGGACACCGGACCTAGAGGGGTGGGTTAGAGCTCGGTTTCCTCGCGCAGCTCCAGATTGGGATCCAAATGATGGGCAGCACTATGAACTGTTGTCTGGCTATTGCCGGGACTTACTGGAAGGTATGAGGAAAGGCATAAAGAGGCCCATTAATCTGGCAAAGGTCTCTGAAATTCTCCAAGGGGCAACTGAATCCCCTGGGGCCTTTCTAGAGCGACTAATTGAAGCCTACAGAACATACACCCCATTTGACCCTGAAGCCCAAGAAAACCAGAGAATGGTGAATAGCGCATTGGTGGCCCAGAGTATGCCAGATATCCGGAAGAAGTTGCAGCGTCAGGAGGGATTCGCAGGGATGAATACCACCCAGCTAATTGAGATCGCAACCAAGGTTTTCATTAATAGAGATCAGGAGGTGCGCCGAGAGGCTGACCGGAAGATGCAGAAGAAGGCCGACCTTTTAGCGGCAGCCATTACTAATTCCACCCTTAACCGAGGTCGACCTCTAGCTAATGGGAAGCCAAAGTGGGACCCCGGACCACCAGCCAGGCCCCGAGATTCCTTCAATCAATCCCGGCCAAGGGGGGAGAATCCCAGACCAAGATTGGAGAGGGACCAGTGTGCCTATTGTAAGGAAAGAGGGCACTGGAAAGATGAATGCCCCCAGAGGCGCCAGGGACTGAGAAGGGGACCAGGAGATCGAGGAAGCCGAGGCCGAGTTCGAGAGGGAAGATATGAGCCTCCTGAATCTGACATCATCGGGATAGCCGAGATGGCAGAATGGGACGAATAGGACAGACCGGGTTCCTACAAACTGGGCTCCCAGGAACCTATGGTCAAGTTAACTATAGGGAGCCACTCAATTCCATTCATGATTGATACAGGAGCTGAACATTCTGTTGTGACGGAGCGATTAGCGCCTGTGTCTGGAAAAACTGTCCGAGTGGTGGGAGCCACGGGGGTGCAGAACCGGAGGCCCTTCCTGACAACCCGTAGATGCCAATTAGGCTCACACATAGTCACTCATGAATTCCTGTATATGCCAGACTGTCCAATCCCTTTGTTAGGTCGAGACCTGCTGTCCAAGCTTAGGGCCCAAATTTCTTTTGACTCTGATGGCCAGACTTCAGTCTCCTTTCGGCCCCCAACATCCAGCCCTAAGGGTATACTGAGTTTCTGTTGCCCTCTTGAAGAAGAATGGCGGCTGCATCAGTCACATAGCCAAGTTGACCTACCCCTGGCAGACAGCTTTCAGGTCAGTGGGGTATGGGCAGAAGATAATCCCCCAGGGTTGGCCCGAAATATTCCTCCTGTACATGTAGACTTACTTCCAAGTGCCCGGCCAATCCATCTTCGCCAATACCCAATTCCCAGAAAGGCTCTGGAAGGGATTCAAGCACATTTGAATCGTCTGTTATCCCATGGAATTATTCGTCCTTGTCAGTCTCCATGGAATACGCCATTGTTGCCAGTTCAGAAGCCAGGGACTGAGGACTACCGGCCAGTCCAAGACTTACGAGTGGTCAACAAATCCACTATCTCATTACACCCTGTAGTGCCTAATCCATATGTCCTGTTAGGATTGATACCTTCTGGAGCTACCCATTTCACAACACTAGATCTAAAAGATGCCTTCTTTTGTATTCGGGTGGCCCCAGCCAGTCAATTGCTTTTTGCCTTTCAATGGGAAAACCCAGTAACAGGAAGGAAGCTTCAGTATACATGGACCCGCCTGCCACAGGGGTTCAAGAACTCCCCCACCATTTTTGGGACTGCCCTAGGGCAAGACCTTAAGACTTTTAAATCTGAGCCTTCCAGGCGAGTTTTACTCCAGTATGTAGATGACCTCCTGATTGCAGCAGTGACCCAGGAAGAGTGTTTTGAGGCTACCAGAGAATTGCTGGAGCTACTCTTGGATGCAGGCTATAAGGTCTCACGCTCAAAGGCCCAACTTTGTCAGTCAGAAGTGAAGTATCTGGGCTTTTGTATTTCCCAGGGAAGTCGGAGACTGGATGCTAGTAGGAAGCAAGCAGTTGCTGCAATTCCCCAACCCAAGTCCAGAAGGGAAGTTAGGGAATTTCTGGGAGCAGCCGGATTTTGCAGAATTTGGATTCCAAATTTTGCATTGATGGCGAAACCCCTTTACCAAGCCACAAAGGGGGGTGAAAAGGAACCATTTGAATGGGGACCTACTGCTCAACAATCCTTCATTGCCATAAAGAAAGCCCTACTCCAAGCCCCTGCGTTAGGCCTTCCTGATGTGGAGAAACCTTTCTCACTGTATGTCCATGAGCGACAGGGGGTTGCTCTAGGTGTGCTGACCCAGATGATGGGATCCTGGCAGAGGCCTGTTGCATACCTGTCTAAACAGCTGGATGGAGTGGCTAAAGGATGGCCAGCCTGCATGAGGGCCATTGCAGCAACAGCCTTACTGGTCCAGGAAGCTGATAAGTTGACCTTGGGGCAAGAACTGGTTGTTAAAGTCCCCCATGCAGTTCTTACCCTCATGGAGTATAAGGGCAATCACTGGTTTACAAATAACCGCATGGTTAAGTACCAAGCCAGTTTGTGTGAGAATCCACGGATACACCTGGAAACAGTGGCTACATTCAATCCTGCTACTCTTTTGCCAGCATCTGAGGGACCACCGGATCATGACTGTATCCAAACTATGGATGAAGTGTACTCCAGTCGACCAGATCTTAAAGATGTGCCGTGGAGGGACCCAGATGTAATTTATTTTACAGATGGAAGCAGTTATGTGGAGAACTCTAAGCGACTGGCAGGCTATGCTGTGGTGACAGAGGACAAGGTGATAGAAGCAAGAGCCCTGCCCCAAGGAACTTCAGCCCAGAAAGCAGAACTTGTGGCCCTCATACGAGCTCTGGAGTTAGCAGCAGGACTGGTAACCAACATTTATACTGATTCTAAGTATGCCTTCACAACCCTACATGCTCATGGAGCTTTGTATAAGGAAAAGGGACTCATAAATGCTGCAGGCCAACCTGTTAAGTATGGACCCGAAATACTTCAGCTGCTAGAGGCTGTGTGGGCTCCTAAGAAGGTAGCTGTCATTCATTGCAGGGGACACCAAAGGATAGATACTCCAGTGGCCCGAGGGAACCGCCATGCTGATCGGGTGGCCAAAGAAGCTGCTCGAGGACCCCCAGCAAGTACTGTGACTCCCCTGTTCCAAATCCGACTGCAAGAATGGACGCCTATGTATACCCAAATGGAAGAGAAATGGGCTCAAGAAGAAGGTGCAGTAAGGAGACCTGATGGCTGGTTACATCTCCCTGATACCAGAGTTCTGGTGCCACGCCACCTAGCTTGGCCTGTAGTGTCTCAAGCTCATGACCTATCACACTTAGGGAAAACAGCACTAGCCCGCCTACTCAATCGAGTAGTGGTGCTGGAAGGATTGGATAGTCTGGTTGCCACTGCCTCTGCCCGATGTACTCTCTGTGCCCAGAATAATGCTCGTCAGGGACCCCGTATTCCACCAGGAGTTCAGTCTAGAGGACTAACACCCTTTGAGTCCCTAGTTATAGACTTCACAGAAATGCCCAGGAGCGGTAGGCTCCGATACCTCTTAGTTATGGTTTGTACCTTTTCTGGGTGGGTGGAAGCATATCCTACAGTCACTGAGAAAGCCACAGAAGTAGCTCGAGCCCTCCTTAGGGATGTCATCCCCAGGTATGGACTGCCCCTTGCCATAGGTTCAGATAATGGTCCCGCCTTTGTTGAAGCTACACTTCAGGCCCTGTCCCGCGCATTGCGCATTACCTGGAAATTGCATTGTGCCTATCGTCCCCAGAGTTCAGGGCAGGTTGAGCGGGCAAACAGAACCTTGAAAAATAGCCTAGCAAAGATTTGTCAGGAAACCCAATTGAAATGGCCACAGGCATTGCCACTAGCCCTCTTCCGCCTCCGATGCACCCCAACTAAAGGAACAGCCCTCTCTCCCTTTGAAATTGTGTATGGGAAGCCCCCAGCCATTTTACAGGGAATTAAGGGAGACATAGGGATTTTAGGGTCTGCCCAGGTGCAGGAGCAGGTAGCCCTCTTGGGAAAGATAATTTCTGAGCTTCAGTCTTATGTGAGAGAAATAAACCCTGTCCCCTTCCAGGCTCAGGTACATTCCTTCCTGCCAGGGGATAGAGTTTGGGTGAAAGACTGGAAGCTCCAGCCTTTGGGGCCCCGATGGAAAGGACCTTTTACTGTTTTGCTTTCTACCCCTGCAGCTGTGAAGGTCGCAGGGATTACTCCATGGGTCCATTGGTCTCGAATTAAGTCTGCTGACCAGACTGAGCCCAGCACGGATCAGACGGAGCCTAGACAGTGGAGAGCAGAAAGTGATCCAGCGGAGCCATTGAAGTTGCGCCTGACCCGAACCAAAGAATCTACTAGCTGAAAAGAAGGGTCAACTGCATACTGCAGGAGCGGCTGAACTTCGGCTTCACACTGAGACTCTTTCTTGCCCTGATTCTGGCTTTCTTGGAATTTGAGAGCTTGATCCTTATCAGTTGAGGGTCTATCCCAACTGGTATAAGAACTCAAAGACTGAAACATTATATGAGAATAATCTGTGATTAGCACAGACTGTTGAAATATTATTGCTTAATTAGTTTGCTGTATTTGTTTTAGATTAAGAAGAAAGAAAATGTTAGTAGTTTGGATGCTTTTGTTGTTTTCTACTCCTTGCCTCCTTGTTCCTAATACCCCAACTCGCTCCAACCTTTGGTTACACTCTGTCCAGGAACTAATTAGCCAGGCAAAGATTACTTCCCCTTGTATTGTGTGTTCCCGATTTTCTCCTTATACCACAGATGTCCCAGCTGTTCCTGTTCCTGTGCAACTCCCAGCTCTTATACCTCCCTACTTTTCGAGTTCAGGTCCTTGGAGCCAGGATTATACTTGGTGGTCCTTTTATAATGCTACTTCCCCCTCTGAATCTTCTCTAAGGCCAGTTTTTACGTCTCCCTATCCAGCCTCTGGAGTGTTTTGTTTAACAAGAAGCATCTCAACTGTTCTTCCCATTCCCTGTAACTATACTAATGTTCTCCCAGAAAAAGGAGAATCTGTGTGGGTAGTTTCTCCAGGTACTCCTATGTGCCCTGCTACCATACCTGCAGATTATGACCCAGGTGATTATCTGGCTCCTAAGCGTACCACTGAGAAGACTATAGTGTCCAAGCTTATTTTCTACTTTCATAAGTCCCCGGGGTATGAAGAGTTACTAACAAATGAGCAGCCTGTCACAATTGGGGATTGGCGCCTATGGTGTGCAAAGTCTCCATTTCGTCTTCGTTCCCCCTGGGATAGGGGCTCGCATTATGGGCACCCTAAGTACCCTGTCCAGCCTGAGCCAACATTTATTGGGAACTTTCCTCACCCTCTCCTTGGTCATTACTGGCTCTGTGATAATGTCCTCCACATGATTCTTCCCTCCACATATGATTTTTGTGTATTGGTAACCTTGAATTATTTTCCTAAAGTTATTCCTCTCAAGCCACTATCCCCGCACCGCTCTAAGCGAGAGGCTTTGTCCTTACCCTCCTCCGTTGCCACAGAGGATGAGGCGATTGAATTAGCCCTCCAGTATATCAATTCTACTTATCCTCTGACTAAAAAGAGACTTGTAGCCCTTTCTGCCACGGCCTGGATTCCAATTGGAGGCCCGGTAGCGGGTATTACTGAACTAGGTATGGCTACTCGGAGACTTCAGTCCCTACTCCATGTTTTAGTTCATGAGCTGAATGTGGTAGTCAATGCATTGCAGGATCAAATTAATGAATTAAGTATAGTTTCTCGGTATAATCGTATGGGCCTTGATTATCTCTTTGCAGCCCAGGGTGGCCTCTGCACAGTGCTAAATTCTTCAGAGTGCTGTACTATTGTCATAAATAGGACGCATGTAGTTAGGCATGCCATGGATAAAGTCCTACAGTTGGCCAGCCTTAATGTGGAGGATTACCGAGGAGGATTAGACCTTACCTCCTGGTGGTGGTCATTGACCTCCTGGATACGTCCCTTGTTCATTTCCCTAATAGTCTTAGTTTTAGCAGGGTTGTTGTTTTGTTTCCTGGCCTCATGTGCTTCGGCAGTATGCCGTCGGACCTTAACAAGTAGGGTAATGGTGATTCACAAGTCTATTCCTAGTTAGGACCACTATAATCTCCAGAGTTTGAGTTGTGAGACTTATCTCTGCATAAGCTGATTTTAGTCTCAAAGGGGGGAATGAGGCAGTGGGCAAAGATTAATTCTAAGAAATCATATGAAGGGTTAATTCTGTTAAAAGCTTGGTCAAATTCTAGCTTTTTACCTTGCAACTAAAGTAAAGGAATGCCAGATGGTTTAGGTTAGAAAGGTCAGAGACAGGAATTTCTTTCACCCTTGTGAATTGCCAATGCTAGCTGGCACATCTGTATATTATTAGGCATGCTGAGCAGCCTTTGTAAGCTCTGGCATGAGCCAGATATATTGTAGTTTACAAGATAGGCAGAAATACTGTTTAGAGAGAGGCAATAGATTAGAATTTACAAGTTTTTGATATTTAGAATATGTGTTATAAGGATGCTCATTTTAGAATATGTTTACTCTGTGTAGTTAAATGTAGAATACCTTTTTAAATCTAATGTTACTCTCTGCTGTATTTTCTAAGCAAAGACTGCAGTGAAGAGATCAACATGTGGTTTGACTTAGCCATAGTTCTGGCTGGTTCAATGTATAAGCTGATAGGTGAACGAGGTCAGGGCTAGTCAGCTCTCTTCTCCTTGATTAATTATAGGTAAAATGTAGAAATGGTCTTGAAAGTGATAACCTGATATGTATGCCATTAAGTAAGATTGGCCCTTGACCCCTTTAATGAATGCCAGAGTTTAGTTAGCAGTTAGTACTAGGAATATGAGAAATCAATCATAATAACATGTAAGAGACTGGAGCCCAAATGTCTGGTGTAAGGGGCCCCAGGTCACAGGTCAGTTTAGGATGTCTGGAACCTATGTAACTGATATTTCAAAAGTAATGATTGGTTGAGGTAAAGTGACCAATCTATTCCTTAACCAATTGGAGAGTAAGGGGGCTGGGCTAGGCTAGGCTGGATAGAACTGTATTTAAGTAGGAGCAGAAGCAGTTTACGTCAGAAGGAGCTCAGAAGAAAGGAAGAAAGCTGGAAGACAACAGGAGAGACAGCAGAAGAGAAGCAGCTGAGACAGAAGCCACATGACACAAAAAGAGCTGAGAGAAAGAGAAGAGAGCTAGAACTGATGTCTTGCTTTGTTTGCTGGCAAATAAAGAAGATTTCTCTCTCATACTGGTGTGTGCTGTCTGACTCCTGAAGCATCACAAATTCATGCATCCATTCCTGCAACAATAGAACAGTTAGTCAACATAGTAAAATGTAAACGGATCCCATTTGAAAAGCAAATAATGTTTATTTAAATGGTACATTAAAACAGTGGAACCAAAAAACAGGAAACAGTAACAGGTAGCCATTATGGAACTAGTAGTAGAAAAGGCCCGTTTCAGACACAAATGAAACGGGCGCTAGCAAGGTTTTCCTCGGAGTGTGTATGTTTGAGAGAGTGTATGTGAGAGTGACTGTGTGAGAGAGAGAGTGAATTTGCGTGTGTGTGTGTGCCAGAGTGAGTGAGACTGTGTGCGTGTGTCTGTGAGAGAGAGTGTGTGTGCCTGGGGCCCCTCCCTCCCACCCAGTTCCAGTGTCCCCCTTTCCTCCGTGTTTCAGGGTCGTCGTCCCCTCCCCCCCCCAGTTCCAGACCCCCCTCCCTCCATCTGAATTCCAGACCCCCCCTCCAAGTTTCAGACCCCTCCCTCCCGCTCTCCGAGTTTCAGACCCCAACTCCCTGCCTCCCTCCCTCCGATTTGCAGACCCCTCCCTCTGATTTCCAGACTCCCCCCTTGGAGGTCCTAAACCCTGGACCCCCCTGCCGCGACCCTCTTGAGCCCCCCTTTCCGCCGCCAACCCTCCCCCGCCGTCGATTCTGGCAGTGTCCAACCCGTTTTGTGCTGATTGACTGCTCCCTGCATCGTGGCTCCTCCCCTCTCCCTTCTACTGGCCAATGTGATGTCTCTTCTCTTTTGTCTCCATCCACTGATGATTTCTGTTCCTTCTGTCTCCCATTGGCTATGAGTCTCCCCTCTCCCTTCTACTGGCCAATCTGATGTCTCTTTTCTTTTGTCTACTCCCTCTGCTCCTTTCCTATTGGCCACTGAAGTGTGGGTTTTTTTTTCTCTCACCTGGGATCACGTCATAATGTGGCCACTGACGTCAGTCTGATCTACGGAGCCTAGCAGACCAACTCCGAGGGAGCCACGGTCCCAGGCAAGACAGAACGTTGTAGGTGAGAATTATTATATAGGAGGATGTACACAATATATGCTGTCTCATTCTCTCTTCCTTCGAAAGCTAATCAAGAAATGTATTAAGTTATGTCCAATAAAAAAGGTATCATCTTATTTCCTTTCCATGTTTTATTTTGTTTGATTTCTATTGATAACCTTTAAGAGTGGACTAACACGGCTACCACACCTCTCTTCCTTCTGTGTTTGTGTCCCCTCAGCATGCGAGACACGGAGTAGCCCAGGCAAGGAAGTGGGCAATGGTGAGTTGTGTTTTCCAGCGGGAGAGGGTGGTGGCAATGCATGAGAGGATAGAACAGTTAGTCAACATAGTAAAATGTAAACGGATCCCATTTGAAAAGCAAATAACGTTTATTTAAATGGTACATTAAAACAGTGGAACCAAAAAACAGGAAACAGTAACAGGTAGCCATTATGGAACTAGTAGTAGAAAAGGCCCGTTTCAGACACAAATGAAACGGGCGCTAGCAAGGTTTTCCTCGGAGTGTGTATGTTTGAGAGAGTGTGTGTGAGAGTGACTGTGAGTGAGAGAGTGAATTTGCATGTGTGTGTGTGACAGAGTGAGTGAGATTGTGTGCGAGTGTGTGTCTGTGGGAGAGAGTGTGTGCGCCTGGGGCCCCTCCCTCCCACCCAGTTCCAGTGTCTCCCTTTCCTCCATGTTCCAGGGTCGTCCCCCCCTCCCCCCCAGTTCCAGACCCCCCTCCCTCCATCTGAATTCCAGACCCCCCTCCGAGTTCCAGACCCCTCCCTCCTGCTCTCCGAGTTTCAGACCCCACCTCCCTGCCTCCCTCCAATTTGCAGACCCCCTCCCTCCGATTTCCAGACCCCCCCCTCGGAGTTCCTAAACCCTGGACCCCCCTGCCACGACCCTCTCGAGCCCCCCTTCCCGCCGCCAACCCGCCGCCGCCGTCGAAATAGTGCCAGGATTTGATCATGAGAGCCGTGGAGGGGCTTAATCGAACGGGGACGCCCATCTCTAAGGGCGGCCATCTCCGAGGACGTTGCCGCGAAGGGGTGGAGACAACCGTATTATCGAACAAGGTGGGCGGCCATCTTTTGTTTCGGTAATATGGTTGGGGCCGGCCAAATCGAACTAAATGTTGAGATCGCCGGACTTAGAGATGGCCGGCCTGAGTTTTCATCCATAATGGAAACCGAAGTCGGCCATCTGAAACCCGGCCAAATCCCAGTCATGGAAGGGGCCATGATTCATAGTGCACTGGTCCCCCTCACATGCCAGGACACCAACCGGGCACCCTAGTGGGCACTGCAGTGGACTTCACAAATTGCTCCCAGGTACATAGCTCCCTTCCCTTGGGTGCTGAGCCCCCCCAAAACCCACTCCCCACAACTATCCACCACTACCATAGCCCTAAGGGGTGAAGGGGGGCACCTACACTTGGGTACAGTGGGTTTCGGGTGGGTTTTGAAGGGCTCACATTTTCCACCACAAGTGTAACAGGTAGGGGAGGGGGGTGGGCCTGGGTCCGCCTGCCTGAAGTCCACTGCAGCCACTAAAACTGCTCCAGGGACCTACATACTGCTGCGATGGACCGGAGTATGACATTTGAGGGTGGCATAGAGACTGGCAAAAAAGTTTTTAAAGTTGTTTTTTTTTAGGGTGGGAGGGGGTTAGTGACCACTGGGGGAGTCAGGGGAGGTCATCCCCGATTCCCTCCGGTGGTCATCTGGGCAGTTTGGGCACTTTTTTGTGACTTGGACCTAAAAAAAAGGGACCAAATAAAGCGGACCAAATTCTCGTCCGAGTCGGCCTTCTTTTTTCCATTATCAGCTGAAGCCGGCCATCTCGTAAGCATGCCCATGTCCCGCCTTCTGTACACTGCCGACACGCCCCCTTGAAGTTTGGCCGGCTTCGCAACGGAAAGCAGTTGAGGCCAGTGAAAATCGGCTTTCGATTATACCGATTTCACCGGCTTTAGGAGATGGGCGGCCATCTCCCGATTTGTGTCGGAAGATGGCCGCCCTTCTCTTTTTCTAAAATAAGCTGGATAGTGTCTATTTAAATGGTACATTAAAACAGTGGAACCGAAAAAACAGGAAACAGTAACAGCAAGCCATTATGGAACTATTATTTATTTATTTGTAGCATTTGTATCCCACATTTGCCCACCAATTTGCAGGCTCAACATGGCTTACATTTGCCGTATTGTACACAATATATACTGTCTCATTCTCTTCCTTCTGTGCTTGTCTCACCTTGGCAGGCAAGAGAAGGCGTAGCCCTCCAGATGGGGGAGGAGGAGGTGAGTAGTACTTAGAAATATTCTCTATTTACATTATTAAACACTGGAACACAATAAAAACAGAAAACTATGTACACATCTGTTTACTATGAGGCATATTTTCAAAGCACTTAGCCTTCCAAAGTTCCATAGGTTTCTATGGAACTTTGGAAAGCTAAGTGCTTTGAAATTATGTGTCCCTTCTAAATTAGTACTGTTTTTACAGTGGAGGAGGAAGAGCCAGACAGGTCGTCCACCAGCCTACTCAGATCCCCACGCAGATCCAGTGAGTTCCTGTATTGCACAGAAGATCAAACATCAACGCGAGCACAAAAGGACATTAGCCAACATTATATGTTTCAAGTGCCAGTAACCCTACGTACGAGGGAGATCGGTCTCTGATCCACGGGGAGGTATACCTTGACCCCCCCTATTGAAATGCCACCCTGGCTGGAGAGGACATGGTCAGGGTTCTTGCACCTCAACCATAACCTCCCACGTAAGTGAAATGATATCCTTTTGGGAGGGAGGGGGGCAGGAGAGAGTGCCAGCATTGAACCATGCAAGATTTGAATATTACAACCAAAAAACAACAGCAAACATTAACAGTAAACTAGTGTGTCTTAATACGTTTTCCTCTTAACCTTTACAGGTTTTACAATAGAAGACCGGAGGACTAGGGACACTCCAGTGTGGCCACCCCCACGATGCCGTCAAAATCAATCAACCACTGGAACACCAATGCCGGAAACCACTCCTCCCTTCTCACCCCCTCCCCCATCTCTTGCGTCTGACGGCACCCCCCCCCCCTTTTCCCCAACATCCTCTTCACAATCCAACTCCGAAATACAGCAAGTACAGGAAATGATGAGGTGCATACAGGATGAGTGGCGTGACCTGTCCCAGAGGGTGAATGCGATCAGCGAAATGGTAGGATCAATCCCTGATCGCATCCACCGCGCTGCGCCACCTCACGAATAAATGTTCAATAAATGTTAAATATTAAATAAATGTTAAATATATGTTAAATATTAACATGGGATATGACAACAGGACGAGGAGGGGGATGGGGGGCGGGAGGCATAGAGTACACGTGACCAGACTGGCGAAGGCCTAAATATTTGAACTGCTTTGTTGAAGTTGAAGGAACACCTCAATGAGGCTGTGGTACAAGGAAGCAGCTTCGGTTGAACGGGCAACTGGATAACAGCGAAGAAGGGGGGGAGGGAGCAGGGCCGTGCCAACATGGTAAGCGCGGTAAGCGCCGCAGGGGGGCGCCTGCCTTCAAGGGCGCCGCGCTGTCGAGTTGTATTTAAAAAATGAAAAACCTTACTCCTCCACTCCATCCCCGATTCCCCGGCGCTTTAAATTTACCTCGCTCCACCTCCGACGTCTACACAGCGTCAGTGAAAGCGCTGCCTGTCTGACGTCTCTCCACCAGCCTTTCCTTCGCTCGTTTGTTCCCTCTGTGTCCCGCCCTCAAGGAAATGACGTCAGAAGAAGGTGGGACACGGAGGGAACGAACGAGCGAAGAGAAGGCTGGTGGAGAGACGTCAGACAGGCAGCACTTTCACTGATGCTGCGCAGATGTCAGGGGCGTATCTGCGTGGGGCCTCAGGGGCCTGGGCCCCCGCAGATTTTGCCCTGGACCCCCCTACCGCCATCAACCCTCCCCCGCTGCCGTTGCTTACTTTTGCTGGCGGGGGACCCCAACCCCCGCCAGCCGAGGTCTGCTTCCACCTGCCGCTGCCGTAAAAACTTCTTCTTCAGCCGGCGGGGGACCCCAAACCCCCGCCAGCCGCCCTGCGGTGTTTAAAATTCATCTTCGGCCTCCGTGGCCGTGCTGCTGTGATAGGCGCTGTTGAAATCCACTTCGGAGTCTGACCGCAGCACGTACAATGTACAACGACGTCAGACTCCGAAGTGGATTTCAACAGCGCCTATCACAGCAGCACGGCCACGGAGGCCGAAGATTAATTTTAAACACAGCGGGGCGGCTGGCGGGGGTTTGGGGTCCCCCGCCGGCTGAAGAAGAAGTTTTTACGGCAGCGGCAGGTGGAAGCAGACCTCGGCTGGCGGGGGTTGGGGTCCCCCGCCAGCAAAAGTAAGAACGGCAGCGGGGGAGGGTTGGCGGCGGGAGAGGGGTGGAGAGAGTCATTGGTGGCGGTGGGGGCTCGGCGGGGGGGGGGGGGGGGGGGGGGGCTAAAATGTGCCCCCTCCCTCTGGCTCTGGCCCCCCCTACCGCCGGAGTCCAGATACGCCCCTGGCAGATGTCGGAGCCGGAGGCGGAGAGAGGTAAATTTAAAGTGCCAGGGAATTGGGGATGGAGCGGAGGAGGCTCAGGCTGAATGAGAAGTATGCTCAGAGCCTCCTCTGCAGACGAAACCCAGCCATTTCCTCCATCGCGCCCCAGACAGCAGCTTGGGGGAGCAGCGCTCGGCTCTTTGGCACCGCCCAGCTCTTCCACGCGCCTTGGAGCCAGGCAGGTCCGGGGGGGGGGGGGGGGCGCGTGCCAACTGATAGTCTGCAGGGGGGCACCAGAGACCCTAGCCATGGCCCTAGGAGGGAGAGGGGAGGGGGGGAGTTGGGAGGGGTAAGTTGCACAATTAAAATTCAAAAATGTTGCATGTTAGCAAACCTTTGTATAGTTATATCGAGGTTTGATGTATGTCATATGCAGATCCCTGTATGTTTATTCTGCTGCAGTATCAATAAAAAATCGTTTACACATATATGTTAAATGTTAAATAAATGTTAAATAAATGTTTAATAGACTCAAGAAAAATGTCAGGAGGCATTTTTTCACGGAGAGAGTGGTGGATGCTTGGAATGCTCTCCCGCGGGAGGTGGTGGAGAGGAAAACGGTAACGGAATTCAAGCATGCGTGGGATAAACATAAAGGAATCCTCCTCAGAAGGAAGGGATCCCCAGAAGCTTAGCCGGTGGTGGGAGGCAGGGCTGGTGGTTGGGAGGCGGGGATAGTGCTGGGCAGACTTATACGGTCTGTGTCAGAGCCGGTGGTGGGTGGCGGGGCGGGTGGTTGGGAGGTTGGGATAGTGCTGGGTAGACTTATACGGTCTGTGCCCTGAAAAAGACAGGTACAAATCAAGGTAAGGTATACACAAAAAATGGCACATGTGAGTTTATCTTGTTGGGCAGACTGGGTGGACCGTGCAGGTCTTTTTCTGCCGTCATCTACTATGTTACTATGTTAAATGAAAACTGTTATGTGTTATGAAGCGTGGCCAATAAAATTGGACAATGCTTATTTACAAAGTCATTCTTACTCTCTGTTTGAAAGACGGATGGGTTCGAACGGATGAGATCAAGCCTCATGTACAGGTTAAACAGTGGCTTCCACTGGACAATTTCTGTTTGACAGCGCTGCACTGTTGGTACAGATCGTTCCATTTTCTGTGCATTGTAACTGGTAACGGTTAATACAGGCGTTTCCATTTCACATAGTAAAGTGCTATTGTTGAACCAATGCTGCGGGGTTGATAGACTTGAGGACTTGAGTAGATGAACAGGCAACTGCATGGCAAATCACAGATGTTGTGTGACATCTGTGTATAGACACATCCAGTCGAATTGTCGACGGCACATCCTACAATTAAAGAGAAAACAAGGAGTGTCAGGACAGCAGCAATAGCAAATAACCCAATAAAGCAGTTCACAAAATGGTCACGACAGGTCGCATGTAAAATCCATCAATAACGAGTACAGCACACTAACCATTTCCCGCAAGAATCCGTCATTTCCTTGGTCTGGTATCTCTTGTTTCCCTTCCCTCCCTCCTTGTGCTATATCGGCAGCTCTCCCTTCCCTCCAGTTCTCCTCCCCCTCTCCCATGACCAGCAACTCTCTCCCTTAGCCTGGCGTCACAAATAGCCTGTACGTTTATGGAGGAGGCAGACTTCCTGTTGCGGTAAACTGATTCTGTTTTTGATGGCGGGACCAATGGGACATGGGTGCAATCAGTGGCCCCCAAAACATTGGGAAAGCTACCTATACTGAAGAATTGCACTTTTAACTGCTGCAATTCTACCTCGCTCCGCGGGAAACGGACATAGTCCCTGCAACGTGCAGTTAAGGCATTCAAAACCACTTTTAGATGCTTTGAAAATGTTGATTGCTCCACACCACAGCAAGCCCCAACCACGTGCTGGAAAGAACCCGTTGCCAGGAACTGCAATGTGCACAGTAGTTTAACCAGTCCAGGGACAGCATGTGATCGCGCAGTTCGGGAATCAATGTCTCATTTTATCTTGGCATAAAGTTCTAAAATAGCCTCTCTATTCAAACGGTACATATTGACGATCTCCGTATCAGACATTTCCTACGACGACACCCTTGTGCGTTATACACGCTGCCAAGGTAGCGGCCTGAAGACCTGCTGGTGGTCAACCCCCGCCCTTGCTGGTGGGTCTCCCTCCTGCACTCCTACCTGCGCTTCTGCAAGAATGCGATAGCAGGCAAGGACTACTGCTACACCACCATCACATATCGCTAAAAAGGAAAGTTGACAAAAGCAGTACAAACAAATTACTCCCCCACTCGGAACAACGCGTGCTATAATTTGTCTTCCAGCTTTGCACTTCCGGCTCACGTGAAGGAAGGAAGAGGACCTGGCATTATTCTGCAGCACTGTTTTTCGACATAGCTCTGTTCAACACCTCTGTTCATGAGGCACTAGTTTTCGATCATCCAGGAGGAACGCGAAATGACCTTATTTACATGAGATTGACTATATTTAAATGTCATGTGCGCAAGTGCCTGGTGCGCTTGTTGTTTATGGCGGTAACCACGTTATTCATCCCACGTTGTTAAAAGCGTACACAAAAACGGCGCTAATGGGCTTGCACGCTCGCGTTGACTTTTGATCATTTGCACATGAGTGCATGACAGGATTTCTAGTCAGAAAAGTGTGTGAAAGTAAGTTTTTCTGTGAGCTTTGAATTCCGGAATGCAGATGAAGAGAGTTGAAGGTGAAAAGTGTTGGATTTGAGCAGAGAAAGAAAGTTGTAAAACTATGTTTTTTTTTTGTGTACTGTTTAAGTATCTGAAAGGAAATTTCTCTGCCAGTGTTTAGTGCTGAAACACTGAATGCAGCTGAAGTGTGCTGAAGGTGAAAAGTGTTGGATTTGAACAAGAGAAAGAAAGAACTAAACTGTTTTTTTGTTTGTCTGCTGTTTAAAAGTTCTACAGTTAAGACTGTGGTGGAGCGACCCTGTGCAAGGTTGTGTAAGACGGATTTATGCAAGTGGATTAATCCCAGTTAAGCCTTTAGGAAAACTGGTCTCCAAGCTTAAGGTTGGGCTTCCAGTATGTGTGTTCACATGCTGGTGCACTAGAGTGGAATATTGCATGAGTTTGGAGAGACAAAGTTGCTGTGAGCAGTGTGACTACAAGATCCAATGAAGAGTGCCCTTCCTTAGTTAGGGAACTCAGTACAAGAACAGAGAAACTATTTAAGGTTATACAATTATTATTTATTTTGTTGGTTAGTAAGCCACAGTTATCCCTGAATCCCAGCTAGTGCTGTTCCTGCTGTTAGTCAGGAAGGAAGGTGGTTTTTTTTTGTTGATTTAATTTAAAGGGTGAGGGTGAGTACTGAAAGGGAAGATCCTGAGCTCCAACATACAAGCAAGGGGAAGAACAAAAAAGTTCCAAGAAGGGCCAAAGATAAGTCTTCACTCCTTTGCAAAAGGACACTGAAGGGTCACAGTTTAATCTGACTTACCTGTTGTAGAGACTGAATCTGGGTGTTCACACCCAAAAGACAAAGTAATTCAAAATAATTGATTCTTGAGACACACAATATAAAGGAAATTTATAGGTTGAGAGAGAACAAATAAGATACTTTAGTTAATACTTGTCTGTTGGTTTCACTGTTGTTCTACTGCTGCACTTGTTAGAAAAATTTATGTATTTATGTATTTTTGTATTTTTTATGTATTTTTATGTTACAAAAGAACCTAATGTGTTAAGAACATCACTTTTTCCATACCCCAAATTGGATTTAAATAAACAACTAGTAGCTTGTACTTACCACCTGTCTGCTTACTGGGTCCTAAAATCCTTTTTGTTTTCTTTTCCCCTCCATGGTCAAGGACTTCGGAGGCAAGGTTAGTTTATCTCCGAGCTCAGAGGTGAACTGCAGGCTTGAGGTATTCGGCCACGGGTAATAGTACTTGCAGGGCCTTCTGAGATGAAGCAGCTACAAGAAGTCAACAATTCTACCTCTCCACCTCAGCAAAATCACAAATGAGTCCAAAGACAAGTTTGGTCTTGAGCTAGCCGCTTTTAAAGCGGGTCTAATTCACGTTTTTCTTTCTGGCACAAGGAAATCGTTTTGCTATCGGTTTGTTATTTGGTGAATGATATATTGTACTGGTATGGTGGGGCCAGTATATATATTTTTTTTCAGAGGGTGGGATGGATAGAGGTACCGTGTTAAGATGGAAAGGTCCTTTTGTGGGGAGTTTTATAAAACATGAATAGGTTGGGAGGCCAGGGGGTGTGTAGATTGGGGACACGGGACTGTTGGTGCCTTTCTTGCTGTTTTTGGTGCCTGCTATTATTCTTGGGAGGGGATGGTATGGGGGTGGGGGGAATTGGGGGTGGGGGAGTCCTGATACAGATGTAGCATAAGTTTTTTTGACTTCTGTACTTTCTGGGGAGAGTGATGGCTGGGACATTCTCCCAGGTGTTGTACTTTTTTTCTGTTTTTACTATCCTTTTGGAAATATGGGTCACTTACAGGCTCATTTTCAAAAGAGGTCATCCATCTTTCGACATAAATCGGAAGATGGACGTCCTTCTCACAGAGCCGTCTAAATCAGTATAATTGAAACCCGAATTTGGACGTCTCCAACTGCAGTCTGTCGCAAGGACGTCCAAATTTCAAGGGGGCATGTCGGAGGTGTAGTGAAGGTGGGACTTGGGCGTGCCTAACACTTGGACGTCTTTGACCCATAATTGAAAAAAGCAAGGATGTTCCTGTCGAACACTTGGACGTTTTCACCTGGACGTGTTTTTTTTTATGAATAAGGCACAAAATGACCTCTCGTTACTCCCCCAGTGGTCACTAACCTCCTCCCACCCTCAAAAATCTTCTTTAAAAATATTTCGTACCAGCCTCTATGCCATACTCAGGTCCAAGACAGCGCGTGAAGGTCCCAGGTGCAGTTTTAGTGGGTACTGCAGTGCACTTCAGACAGGCGGACCCCCCTACCTGTTACATTTGTGGAGGAAACAGCAAGCTCTCCAAAACCCACCACAAACCTACTGTACTCATATATAGGTGCCCCCCTTCACTCCTAAGGGCTATGGTAGTGGTGTACAGTTGGGAGTAGTGGGTTTTTTTTTTGTTTTTTTTTGGGGGGGGGGGGGTTCAGCACACAAGGTAAGGGAGCTATGTTCCTGGGAGCATTTTATGAAGTCCACTGTAGTGCCCCCTAGGGTGCCCGGTTGGTATCCTGGCATCTCAGGGGGACCAGTGCACTACAAATGTTGGCTCCTTCCATGTCCAAATGGCTTGCATTTCAGACGTTTTTGACATGGACATCTTTGGTTTCGAAAATCGCCGAAAGTCAGGAACGCCCGAATCCAAGGACGTCTCAATTTAAGGATTTGGATGTCTCTGATGGTATTTTCAAAACGAAAGATGGACATCCTTTTTTTTTTTTTTTTTTTGAAAATACGGTTTTCCCTGTCCCTGGATTTTGACATTTTGCAAAGACGTCCAAATCGCAACTTGGACGTTTCTTTCGAAAATGCCCCTCTTAATGTTTTAAAATTGATATCTTGGAAGGTGGGAGACAGCAAAGGTGGTCTTAAGAAGGAACATCATTGCTTATTATGCCCCTAAAAAGAAAATGAGGGCCAAGGCTATTGATTTTGGAGTCCCAAGTTAGGTTGTTAGGTTGGATAGACAAGCCTTCAGTTTTGTTTTGTTTTTTTTGCTGCTGCCAAAGGAGATGCAATTTCATTTTTTAACAGTTTATAAAATTCCGCCCTTTATCCATCAAGGCCCAGAGCTTTATAGGACTTACTTTGGGCAATCACCGTGACTTTATCCTCAGTGATAAAGAGCATTCAAGGCAGTGGCGTAGCCAGACCTGACATTTTGGGTGGGCCCAGAGCTAATATGGGTGGGCACTATATATATAAGTATGAGTAGTGTTTCTTGGAATACTACAAAATAATGCATTAGAATGCATTTGATCACGAATTTCTAAGTAGTCTGCCCAACAGCTGCCCTGCATCAACATAAACCACATACATACTTAATAGAAAAAAAACAATATTTTTTATATAGTTACATTATCCCGTATCTTAAACTTGACCAGACATAAGTCTACTATAATGGCAAACACCTCAACATATGACAAGATCTCCACCATCCATCCTGTAGCTAGGCATTAGCCCTACCCTACCCCCACCCCTCCCTAGAGCCCAACATCAGCCGTGTCCTAAGCCCTACCCATCCCCCGTCTTGCATCTCCCCTGCTCTTCCTAATCTCACCCCCACCCCACCTTAAAGCACACTAGCATTAAATATAAAACATTTTGTATTTTAATGTCCTGCGCATGGCAGAGCCCACCTCCATTCAGAAACCCACCTACATTAATACAAAACGGGTTTTTGTTTTTTTTAAATCCTGGGCTCTGCAGTACCCAGGCCCAGGTTAAAATAATTTTTTTAACGTTTTTGTATTTAATGTTGGTGGGTTTCTAGGTGGGGATAGGCTCTGCAGTGCCCAGGTTAACATTAAAAAAAGCGACCACCCACACCAACATGAAATCTACAGCCTTTTTTTAAATTTTATTTTAACCTGAGCATTGAGCCTATCCCCACCCTGAAACCCACCAGCAGTCCAGCATTATACATAATAAAAATTAAAACATTTGCTTTTACCTGGGCTTAAATGTTGTTGCAGTTATGCACACTATGCAGTCAGTGTGCACGTGGAGCAGAGCACTGCAGACTGCGCTGGATCCTGCACCTGGCCCTGTTTGTGGCAGCACGGGAGTGCTGAGGCCCGTCTGAGGCTGAAGTGAGTGACACAGCACCTTGGATGCTAAAGCTGCTGCTGCCATATTGCTTTGTCTGCACTCTGCAGTTACTCTCACCGGTGCCTGCTGTCCTGTCCCCCACATGCCCCCTCCCCCTGCAGCGTGAATGCGACTCATCGGGCCCGATCTCTTCCAACTGTGTCTGTGTTCCACTGCCAGTACTGAGCTCCTCCTAGGATCCGACCCAGATTCGGGACGGGTCCTCGGAGGAGCTCAGTGCTAGCAGTGGTACACAGGCACAGTTGGAAGAGACCGGCCCGACATAGTAACATAGTAGATGACGGCAGAAAAAGACCTTCACGGTCCATCTAGTCTACCCAACAATTTAAACTCTTATGTGCTACTTTATGTGTATACCTGACCTTGATTTGTTTCTGCCATTTTCGGGGCACAGACCGTAGAAGTCTGCCCAGAACAAGGCCCCCCCCCCAACCACCAGCCCCGCCTCCCCCCCCCCCCCCGGCTCTGCCACCCAATCTCAGCTAAGCTTCTGAGGATCCATTCCATCTGAACAGGATTCCTTTATGTTTATCCCACGCATTTTGGAATTTCATTACTGTTTTCATCTCCACTTCCTCCCGCAGGAGGGCATTCCAAGTATCCACCACTCTCTCCATGAAAAAATACTTCCTGACATTTTTCTTGAGTCTGCCCCCCTTCAATCTCATTTCATGTCCTCTCATACATAAGCACATAACTATGGAACGCATTACTTGTGACCTGAATTGACTACTGTTGGAAATAAGATACTGGGTTACATGGACTATTGGTCCAACCACAATGCAGAATATCAAATAGATGCGATAGCCATTACTTCTAGAAAATTAGTATCCAGTCTCTTGCTCAAAAAAAATCAGTTACTATGGAAAATTATTCTTATTAATATGAAAAAAATAATTTAAAAACCCTCTAAATGCATATTACATAATGCTAGAGACAGATTACCTAGCCATCTGCGGAAGGGTTAAAAAAACCCCTCTTTGTTAGTCTACCCTGCTTAATTTTTGTGTATTTTTATGTTTAGCATATAGTACAATCCTCACTGGACACATTTTTTTGGGATTTGCAGACTATAGTTTGTGATAAGTGTTAACACTAAACCAAAAGAAAACACTACTTCACAAAAAGCACATTATTACAAAAAGCTCTGAGACTGGATTTCAGTGAGCCTACGACCCTCACGTACAGACAGTCCTGAATCTTCTGTACGTCTCATTTTTCTTCCGATTTTAACTCAGCTCCCTCAGTTCAAAGTGCAAACCTAATGTAGAAGCAGTTGCCTTCCTCGGACTCAGTCTCATGCCCTGAAAACTGGAGCAAAAATACTGACGAAAAGGAAAAATCTGTCCCCAACGGCCACTCTCCGGGTTACCAAGTCAATCATGGCTGCCCTCACACACCGAGCACCATTCTTATAATCAACCCCACCCCCGCGGCGCCCGGCATCTAACCCCTCTCTTCCACTCTCCTGATCCTGTATCTCTCCTCCAGTCCGCGATCTGGCATCTTTCCCTCCTCTCCCCTTCTTCGCATTCACGCCGTGCCGTGGGGGGGAAGCAGGCACCGGTGAGAGCAGCTGCAGAGTGCAGACAAAGCACTATCACAGCAGCAGCATTAGCAACCGCGCGGCGATGCAGTCAGCGATGAGCTACCCTGTCAAAGTAGATCCTCCCAGCTGCTGATTAACTCCACTACCGACTTAGGCTGAATGATCCGGACGGACCCGAGCACTGCAAAAACCGGTAACAATCCAGGCTTGTGCAGCTTAACCGGCGCCTAGAAGATCGGCGCCAATTGGTGAATCAGACAAACTGGGCGGGCCTAAGCCGAGATTGGGTGGGCCCAGGCCCACCCGTAGCTACGCCCCTGATTCAAGGAAGCCTGATCTCATTGGGAAATAGCAGGTAAACATCAAGTTTGCAAATAAGTAGTACCCAATAAGCCTAAATCCAGGGGTTGCACATAGAGCCCCTCATAAAAGTTAGGAAAAAGATCAAGAAGCCCCGATCATTCCTTATGAACTCTCCAGCACCAGTTCGCAAAGTATTCACCCTATGGGGCCCACTATTCTTTTTTGCAAGGCGGGCCAACAACTTCCCAGTTTTGCTGCCAAATCTATATAGGTGGTACTTATAATAGAAAAGTGACTTTTTAGTTCGTTGATATAACGAGACGCTAGCAACCGAGCCCTATTAGATAATGAGGGGAGTAGGGGATGGGAATTTTCCTATGTAAAATTGAACTGCACCTCTGTTTCATGGTTGCATGTTCATATGTTCAATAAAAACTGTTCACACTAAAAGGCATCTAAGCACAAATCTCCAACATAGTTTGCAGTTGGTATAAACCTGAGAAGTACCCACATTTACACACTTAATTTACAGAATACGTTATGCATGTACCTGCCAAAACTAGACACGTGTATTTTCACCAGCTCTATGGCTGGCGTGCTCATGCATATGTTCATATGTTAGTATTCTGTAAGAAAAGTAGGTGCCTACTTTCCCTTATATACTAATATTATACCCAGATCCTATAAAGGATACTCAGATTTGCATGCAATCCTGAGATGCGTGCATACAACTAAACTCGGTAATGAGCCAATTAACACCAATAACTGGGCACAAGTCAATTATTGATATTGGCATGCATCTTGCTATTCCTTAAAACTGCGCCCCCAAATCCCATAGCACACAACCTGAAAGGAGGCTTGGCCATGGGAGGGGAATGGCCAGGTAATGAACATTCTGGAAATTTGCATGCAGTTACAGAACAACAATGTTGGGTATTATTAGGAAGGGTATGGAAAACAGGTGTGAGGATGTCATAATGCCGTTATATCGCTCCATGGTGCGACCGCAACTTGAGTATTGTGTTCAATTCTGGTCGCCGCATCTCAAGAAAGATATAGCAGAATTGGAAAAGGTGCAGCAAAGGGCGACTAAAATGATAGCGGGGATGGGACGACTTCCCTATGAAGAAAGACTAAGGAGGCTAGGGCTTTTCAGCTTGGAGAAGAGACAGCTGAGGGAAGACATGATAGAGGTATATAAAATAATGAGTGGAGTGGAACAGGTGGATGTGAAGCGTCAGTTCACGCTTTCCAAAAATACTAGGACTAGGGGGCATGCGATGAAACTACAGTGTAGTAAATTAAAACAAATCGGAGAAACGTTTTCTTCACCCAACGCATAATTAAACTCTGGAATTCGTTGCCAGAGAACGTGGTGAAGGCGGTTAGCTTGGCAGAGTTTTAAAAGGGGTTAGACGGTTTCCTAAAGGACAAGTCCATAAACCACTACTAAATGGACTTGGGAAAAATCCACAATTCCAGAAATAACATGTATAGAATGTTTGTACGTTATGGGAAGCTTGCCAGGTGCCCTTGGCCTGGATTGGCCGCTGTCGTGGACAGGATGCTGGGCTCGATGGACCCTTGGTCTTTTCCCAGTGTGGCATTACTTATGTACTTATGTCCTCTACTTGCCTCACTTTTATTACATAGAACAGTGATTTAACCTAATGTGATGTCATAGTGGCTCATTCCACCAATAAGAGCCAACCTCATTAGTGATGTCACAATGGCTTGATTGTATAGAATGTTTGTACGTTTGGGAAGCTTGCCAGGTGCCCTTGGCCTGGATTGGCCGCTGTCGTGGACAGGATGCTGGGCTCGATGGGCCCTTGGTCTTTTCCCAGTGTGGCATTACTTATGTACTTATGTCCTCTACTTGGCTCACTTTTATTACATAGAGCAGTGATTTAACCTATTGTGATGTCATAGTGGCTCATTCCACCAATAAGAGCCAACCTCATTAGTGATGTCACAATGGCTTGATTGTATAGAATGTTTGTACGTTTGGGAAGGTTGCCAGGTGCCCTTGGCCTGGATTGGCCGCTGTCGGGGACAGGATGCTGGGCTCGATGGACCCTTGGTCTTTTCCCAGTGTGGCATTACTTATGATCTGCGCCCATATTGCATGCCAGGAATTACACCTGGTTTCAGCAGGCAAGTCTTGGTGTCCCAGCTGGGCATGGGAATTAGCACTACATGCTTTTCTATAAAGGATACTCAACCCAAAGCACCTCTTCAAGCAAGGCTACACAAATGACTTGACTGAAATTAGGAATCCATCTGTGATACCCGGATCTGACCATATGACAGAACCTGAAATATGCTTCCTCATTTACCCTTCTTGAATTCATCCCTCTTCCAACTATCATTATACATTCTTCCATAATTAATAACACACTATCCCAATTTACACCCTCTACCACCTTCCTCCCTTACCTATCCTACTTACCCACTTTTTATTGTCCACCTCTTATATACTATATTTAGCTGTTTATCCATTTTGTGTTTTCTTGTAAAGTATTTCTTCACGGAGAGAGTGGTGGATACTTGGAATGCCCTCCTGTGGGAGGTGGTGGAGATGAAAACGGTAATGGAATTCAAACGTGCGTGGGATAAACATAAAGGAATCCTGTTCAGAAGGAATGGATCCCTCAGAAGCTTAGACGAGATTGGGTGGCGGAGCCGTGGGGGGAGGCGGGGCTGGGCAGACTTCTACAGTCTGGGCCCTGAAAATGGCAGATACAAATCAAGGTCAGGTATGCACATATGAGTTATCTTGTTGGGCAGACTGGATGGACCATACAGGTCTCTGTCGTCATCTACTATGTTACTATATGTTACTATGTTGTATTATGTAAGCCGCATTGAACCTGCTAATAAGTGGGAAAGCGTGGGGTATAAGTGTTACAATACAATACAATAGCGCTGGGCACCATTTATATTGACTCTGGTCCTATATGCCAACCAGAGGCCCTCTGGGCATCTACATAGAGGCACACAATTATAGAATTACCCCGTTGGAGGGTAATTCTGTAAAGGGTGCACCTATTTATTCTTATAGGATACTAGTGTGATAGGTGAAAAATGTTTCTTTATGTTTCAGGCATGATCACTTGTACCAGCCACAGAGCTGGTATAAATTCTCAGGCTTGGCTCGTTAAGGAATGCACAGAGATTATATTCCTTTTTTGGGCTTTGTCCTCAAATGTGTGCCCCACGTCTATGAATACCCACCTGCAAAGTTATACATTATCAAATGCTAGCACATAATAGAATTGTGTGGTAAAAAAAATGGTTAGAACACACAGTATTTGGAGAGTATTTGAAGAGGTAACAGGATACTGGGCTTGATGGACCTTCAGTCTGTCCCAGTATGGCAACTCTTACGTTCTTATGGACAGACATCAATACACATTTGTGTGATTCGATGAACAGTGGGTGCATGTCCATAAAACCTTCCGTTGGGGCAGTAGTTGCTCATCTTATATGAGAACACTCAGTACCAACCGTTAGAGGAAAGAATCAAGAAGGTTGTATTGACTCCTGAAGTAGGCGTTTTCATGCCTAAACACAGCTCCGTGTCGAGTCTTTTATAGTTGGTGCTTTAATAAATACCTTGACTGCCACCTCACCTCTGGAGACTTGTTCTGCTTTTTGGAAGGCCATCTGCCCATCCCTACCTTGTGTGTCTTTAGAAAAATGGTTATTCAAGGCCTGGCAACATTGGCGCGTGTATGACTGGAATGCCAACATTTCCATCCATTCCGGCAGCTTCTCATAGAATTACCCCTTTTATATCCAGGGCCGATCTTAGCAAGTGCGGGGCCCTGTGCAGACCAATTTGATGGGGCCCCACCCTAGCCCCGTCCCTACCCTAGCTCCAGGGCCCAGCCCCCCTCCGAGTTCCAGGGCCCCCCCTCCTTCCGAGGCCTCCTTCCCTCTGAATTTTAAAAGTTACCTCGTTGGGTTACAGGCAGCGGCAGGTAGCAGCAGTGAAAAGCATGCGAGCTCGGCGCTTCAGGAACCTTCCGTTCTCTCTCTCAGCTCTGGCCCCGCCCATGAGGGCAGGACCAGAGCTGAGAGAGGGAAGGGAAGGCTCCTGAAGCGCCGAGCAGCTCGCACTCTTTTCACTGCTGCCGCCTGTAACCTGACGAGGTAACTTTTAAAATTCAGAGGGAGGGGGACTGGAACTCGGGCAGTTGGGGCAGAGGCGTACCGTGAGGGGCCCCCTTGAGTGCGAGGCCCTATGCGGTCGCCTTGCCCTAAGACCGGCCCTGTTTATATCCAACAGTCACTTAACAACTTCTGTTCCCTGCAAAGGATATTTTATTATCTTTTATATTTTCTAAACATACCATTTTACAATCATTTTATTGCACACAGACAAGCATTACAGTACAGCAAAACAACAGGGTGCCTCCCAGTCAAACGAGGGTGACAGTGTTGATAAGGCAAAAGAAAAAGGACAAAACTTTACAAAATTTGGTAGCTAAAATTCAAAAAGTTTACATAACAAAAAATGAGCCATAAACAAATACCCTCAAAGTTGGATAAAAAAACCCCACTGTTGAGAAAGAAAATTACACATTGCCCATAGTAATCATCAAAAATTAAGATTATGCGGATTAATATTCAATAATCTCACTTACAAAGAGGTAAAATGGATTTTTATTTAGTGAAAAACAAGTTTTATTCAGAAAAGAGGTGGAAGTAAGTTTGGCATTTTGGCCCTAATACAAGTTTAACAGATTTTTTTTTTAATAAACCTCTCTAATTTATGGCTTTTTCTCTCTGAAGGAAGGCCTGAAGGCCAGGCTGACATTCACTGTTTGAAAATGTTATTAGTCAGGCAGCAGATCAGGCAGCCAACTATTTTCCACAGGATGGGCTCATACCTTTCTGTTTTTAGCCCACTGCAACCATGGATTTGAAGATCTGGATTTAGTAGGAAAAGCACCTTGAAACCCTAATAACGGGGCTGCTGTGCATTATAGGAAATGTAGTTCAGAAGACCATTTTCCTTACAGCCACTGCTTGTTCATCTCCTTAAGTAAAAAAGAAAGGCATCTGAAGGGGCCTTTTTGGCCCCCAAGGCTCATGCAGCAACATCCTTGTATAATTTTCACCTTGATACCAACAAAAAGGCATCTGTCTGCAAAGAATTCATATAAAATACCTCAGAAATTGACCAGAGCTGGAGTAGAAAACCAAGAAGCTTCTGATGTCTGGTGATCATTTTACCAGTTTTTTTTTTTTAATTGCTTGAGCAGCACTATAAAGAGACTGCCAAATGTGGCATTTTAAAAACAAGAACTCGCAAGACAAAGAACAAGAAAGAAAGAAAGAAAAAAAAAGCTATGGTCAGAACAGCAGTGTGGAGCTGAGATTTCTCCTCCTCCATGGCCCTGGAAGCAGCAGCAGTGTCCTTCTGTGACATCATGTTGTGGAAGATGGAGGGGGGGTGGGGGGAAGAGAAGGGGCAGGACGGTATTACAGTGTATCTGGACTATTGTAATTCACTCTACGACGGCTGCAAAGAGCAAATACTCAAAAAAACTCCAAACAGCCCAGAACACGGCAGCCAGACTTATATTCGGCAAACCAAAATACGAAAGCGCAACACACCCCTTCGCGAAAAACTACACTGGCTCCCACTCAAAGAACGCATCACGTTCAAACTCTGTACCTTGGTCCATAAAATCATCTATGGCGACACCCCAGCCTACATGTCGGACCTAATAGAACCACCACCCAGAAATGCAAAAAAGGCATCCCGCACATTCCTCAATCTCCATCCTCCCAAACGTAAAGGCTTGAAATACAAATCAGTGCATTCATCAACCTTTTCCTATACAAGCACACAGCTCTGGAACTCGCTGCCACGTAACCTGAAATCGGTCTACAAAATGACCAACTTCCGCAAACTCCTGAAAACTTATCTCTTCGACAAAATATATCATAAAGAACAACGCGCGTAACTCTAATTTCTTTAAGATATCTAGGAATGTTCTTTAATGTCTTTTGCTTTCACACTATCATGCACCTAACGTCTATGGCTTTAACACTATCATGTATTTCACCATCATGTACCCAAAACTTGCTGTAAAACCAAATGTACATTCTTTTCTATTTCCAGTATCCACGATGAATTGTAAGCCACATTGAGCCTGCAAAAAGGTGGGATAATGTGGGATACAAATGTAATAATAATAATCATATCTGCTGCTAGAAATAGCGGCACCCATCCCTCCATGATACTCACGTAAAGCAGCGTTTCCCAAGTCAGTCCTGGAGTACTCCCTTGTCAGTCAGGTTTTCAGGATATCCACAATGAATATACATGAAAACCTGACTGGCAAGGGGGGTACTACAACACCAACTTGGGAAACATTGTTGTAAAGGACCAGAGCAGTAGCCGGTGAACTGACGTCCACGGAAGTCGGTATCTTCTCTTCTGTAAAGATGAAGGATGATGTGGTGAATCTCCAGATGTCTGACCTACAGGCTTGGTCTCTTCCTTCCCTGTTGCACCAAGATCTGCACTGAGCAATGTTACTCTGGTGTGGTTCACTCAACGAGTCAAGGCAGATCATCACAAAGCCCTGGTATAAAACGGTACTTGCTTGGGTGAGGAAGACAAGTAAGCAAGACCAAATCATACATTTGGGTTACAGTTACCACAGGACCAGGTTTCCCCGAACATGTTCTCCTTTTGAGGGCACTGTCGGGCATCCGGGAAGTTCTCTACATTTTGACAGGTCGTCCGGTTTACGGGCCCAAAGCGATGAACGCGCAGACACACACATCCACGCCTGTATTAGTGAAGTTATGGTCACCTGATCTACTGGCCCGTGCATGGTATGGCTGAGTCAGCTCGTGGCATGCAGAAGATCGTCCATCCTTCCTCATGCACTGCAAGTCAAGGACCCAAGCAAGGTCGTCAGACTCAACTGACCTGTTGCTGCGAGTCTGCAACTGAACTGGGTCTGGGCGGGCATCTGGCTCACTGCCGTACGGTGCCCCCCTCTCCCATCACACACCACCAGGAGGCTAGCTGAGCCTGAGAGGGAAGACGGGAAGCAAGCAAGCCTGAGCCCGACACTGTTGTGTACAGTGTAGCCAGCTCTTATGATCCTTCCTGCAACACTCAAGGAGAGGTGAGAAATCCTTTGGGGGCTGGGGCTGGGAATTTGCTACGATTAAATATTGCTTTAGCAAAAGTAGCAACCATTTTTTGGGGTCCTCTTTTTTTGTCTCTGCACATACGGTAACCCTAATCGGGGTCAGCTGTAAGACTACAACAAACCTCCTTTACCACCGCACTGCTAGGGTTACCAACTAGTTTTATGTTGTCCAGACAGCTCTGATTTGGTCTTACCCATTGCATCTGTCATAGATGCAGTAAGACCAGGGGCCTTGTCCATTCAGCTGATATGGGAGTTGGTGACCCTATGGAAACCACAACCTCATTACCCATCTTCTATCTAAACTTCAGGAAACCACTAAAAACCAACCTCTTCAAAAAGGCTTACCCCACCAATCCACCGTAAATCCCCACACCCAGCAACACAGCATAACCAATGATGGTACTGGACAATATACAATCTTTATTCCCGTTGACCCTCATGGTGCCTGACACACACCTACCTCATTCGACCACAATATAACCTTGTATCTGTTATCAACCGACTGGCGAACACCTTTACGGTACTATGTAAGCCACATTGAGCCTGCAAATAGGTGGGAAAATGTGGGGTACAAATGTAAGAAATAAATAAATAATATTCCTTCTTTAGAACTGACCAAATCAGCCACCTTAAGCCACAGCTTGGTTCAGGCTTCACATTTAAGGAGGCTTGAACAGAAGAACATAAACATTAAGCTAGCCAGCTGAACCTGCTCTCACATCTGGCTGGATTCGGCATGAATTATATGTATCCGGTGATCAACCACAAATGACAGGAATTACCAATCCTGGCTGCATAAATGACCAATTTACTGACAGAGCCTACAAACACTAAATCTTTGGTGTTTCAAATTGACCATGGAATGTGCTGTCCCTCTATCAGTGATTAAAAACAAATAAATTAGGATTTCACTTACACAGCTGAATCTACTCTATATCTGGCTGGAATCAGCATGAATGTGTGGGATAAACAGAGGACCACTACATAGAAGAAGGACGCAATCCAATTAAAGCAAAACTTAAATGACCTCAGAACTGGAATGAGCTTTGATGGCAGCTTCAGAGGTTCGGAAGTAAGACCGATGCCAGGTAGGCTTCTATGGTTTGGGTCCTGTAAATGGCAAAAACAGATCAGGATCAAGGCTGGAGTGAGCTTCAATGGTAAACTTCAGCAGTTGGGAATTAGACCTGGTGCTGGGCAGACTTCTACGGTCTTGCCTCAAAATTGGCAGGGAGAGACAGAGATCAATCATTAAGTGGAAACTGCGCAGAGTGCCAGATTCAGCTCTGATCACCTTGATGGGCAGAATGGACGGACCAGGCAGGTCGTCACCTGCAGACATGTACTATATCAACAATTCTCAATATGACTTTTAAATGAAAATACTGAATTTGCATTTGAAATGTTGATCGGGTGTTTACACAGTCTTCAATCTCGCTACCGGGGTGAGAGAGCTTAGATTGCAGATAACAGTCGTTGCAGTTCCGAGAACAGACTGTGGATCCCAGAAGAGACAATTACAGTACTTCTAAAATGAGCAAATGAGTACAGCGATGCATGGGGACGATGTTATCTTAAGACTGCGTCAACGCCGAGACTTGCTAGGTGACTTAGGGGCCCCTTTTAGTAAGCCGCGTAGGCGTCTAGGCGCACCAAATTGGAGTTACCGCCCGGTTACCGCATGGCCCTTGCGGTAATTTCAATTTTGGCGCGCGTCCGCTATGCGCGTCTGAAAAAATATTTTTTTATTTTCTGGCGCACATAATGGACGCGCGCCAAGTGGCATTGGATGCACGTAGGTCATTACCGCCTGGATTCTTTACCGTTAGGTCAACGGCAAGCGTTAATGTCTCAGCCCCAAAATGAATGCGCGGCAATTTTGATTTTGCTGCATGTCCATTTTTGTCAAAAAAAGAGCCTTTTTTACAGGCGCGCTAAAAAAAATGGATCGGCGTGCGCCCAAAACCTGCACCTACACTACCGCCAGCCATTTTTCAGCACGCCTTTTGTAAAAGGACCCCTTAAAGATCTGCTTTGGAAGCAATGGAATGCACTCGTGAATGGATGATATACCCAAAAAGCAGGAAGCAGCCACCATGCTGGGTTACGCTGAGAGGCTTCTGGCAATTGCAATTTTTTTAAAATGACTGTTTAAAAAAAAAAAAAATTTATAAGGTGAGTTTTTCATTGTTGACAATTATCCACTAAAATTCTCTCTTTTTGTGGGGAAAAATAATTTCAGTAACCATCTGAACGTATGGTTTTGCAACTATTCGTCAGATATTACAGTGGTAACATATATAAGATAGCTCCCTCCCTGTGTTATATACAGTACTAGCCGTTGAGCTCGTGTAAACGGGCTCGTTTTGGAATGGGGGGGTTCCGAGGCCCCCCCCCCCCAGCCCGAGCACTGTCTGTTCTTGAACTTACATCGCACCACGCAGACGCAGCAGGGCACATCAGCAAAGCTGCCATCCGGACGGCCTTCCTTCTCTGCCTGTGTCCCGCCCTCGTGTGACGTAACGCGGTGAGGGCGGGACACAGGCAGAGAAGGAAGCCCCGTCCCGAAGGCAGCTTTGCTGATGTGCCTGCTGCGTCTGCGTGGTGCGATGTAAGTTCAATAAGAAAGACAGTGCTCGGGCTGGGTGGAGGGGCGGCGGAGGCGGCGACTCTGGGTGGGGGGAGCGGTAGCAGTGACCTCGTGGGGGGGGGGGGGGAGGGCGGAGCGGTTGCGAGTACGTCTGCGGCATGCGCAGTAGAGACTTCCCGCTCTGTCCCGCCCCCCTCATCACATATTGATGCAGAGGCGGGGCAGAGAGGGAAGTCCCTACTGCGCATTTGCGAGTGAGTACGACACTCGCCTTTTATATGTTTGATTATTATCCTAATAAAAAACCCAGATGGGCTTGTGGCCTAAGAAGGCCAGAACCTCACGCTGCAGGACCAGGACACTGATTGCTCTAGTCAAGTTTCTATATGCGACGTGTAAATCTGGTCTGAGCTAGTGGCTTTATGCGACACAGTAACGCAGCTGAAAACAAATGGTTAGATAGGACTGAAAACGGAAAAGAATCAGGGGAGGACCAATTAAAAAATAAAGAAATGACACTGCAGAGAAAGCATTCACAGAGATAGTTTTCCTTTTTCGGGATTATTTAACCCTCAACAACAAATACATGTGGTTAGAACTATTCAGTTTGTTGCGACTCCTGATGCAGGCAGGTTGTACCGAAACATGGCAGTATGTCGAGTCCTTCTTCTGAACTTCCACTGTTTTTGGGGAATTTTTATTATAATAAACTTGTGTTTGATATTCTACTACTACTACTTAACATTTCTAGAGCGCTACTAGGGTTACGCAGCGCTGTACAAATTAACAACTAAGGACGGTCCCTGCTCAGAAGAGCTTACAATCTAAAGGACGAAATGTCAAGTTGGGGCAGTCTAGATTTCCTGAATAGAGGTAAAGTGGTTAGGTGCCGAAGGCGACATTGAAGAGGTGGGCACTTACATCTAAACAGTACTGCCTGGCCTAGTAATGTTCTAAAAATATTTATTTATTACACTTTGCAATTCCCATCATACATTGTCCGATTGGTTTACAAAATAAGACATATATTAAAAAAAAGGAAATGATATCAAATTAAAAGAATGACACCCAAGAAAAGGTGTCATTGACAATGACCTTGACTACATCTCCCACCACTACTACTACTACTTAACATTACTAGGGTTACACAGCGCTGTACAGTTTAACAAAGAAGGACAGTCCCTGCTCGAAGGAGCTTACAATCTAAAGGACGAAATGTCAAGTTGGGGCAATCTAGATTTCCTGAATAGAGGTAAAGTGGTTAGGTGCTGAAGGCGACATTGAAGAGGTGGGCTTTGAGTAAGGATTTGAAGATGGGCAGGGAGGGGGCCAGGCGTATGGGCTTCTAGGACTTCTAGGTTCCTTTTTATCTATTTCTTTCTTTTTAATTAGTTCTCCCCTACTTCGTTTTCAAAGGGGACTTTTTTTTTTTTCTATTTGGTGTCTTGCTAGTTAGGATTGGAGACATTAGGCCAGCATACTACACACTGAGCATGCTTAACCTGTTTGTGAAATCTGCACGTGTAATAGGAAGTGGGTAGTGGACCGGTGACTCCAGGGAAACGGGGATACAAGTCTACAAGGATATCACTTTATTCAATGACTCGACACAGTACTGTGTTTCGGCCACAGGCCTGCCTCAGGAGCAGGGGCGTATCTGCGTGGGGCCACAGGGGCCTGGGCCCCCGCAGATTTCACCCTGGCCCCCCTCCCGCCGCCAACCCCGCTGTCTGACGTCGCACCACGTTGTACGCGCGTACAACGTGGTGCGACGTCAGACTCCGAATCAAGTGTACAGCATGGCCACGGACGGAGGAGGACGACGAACAAGAACTTTGAAGACCTCGGTGGCTGGCGGGGGTTGGGGTCCCCCGCCAGTAAAGGTAAACAACATCAGCGGGAGAGGGTTGGCGGCAGGAGAGGAGGTGGAGAGAGTCGTTGGTGGCAGGGGGGGGCTCTGGCTATGGCGGGGGGGGGGGGGGGGGGGGTCGGTGGCAGGGGGGGCTCTGGCAATGGCGGGGGGGGGGGGTCCGATGGTGCCGGGGGGGGGGGGCTAAAATGTGCCCCCTCCATCTGGCCCCCCCTACTGCCAGAGTCCAGATACGCCCCTGCTCAGGAGTCCTGAAAAAGACCTTTGTAAACCTGCTGTGTCTTAGCGTTGCTATGTGATATCACATAGCAACGCGAAGACACAGCAGGTTTACAAAGACTCCTGAGGCAGGCCTGTGGCCGAAACACAGTACTGTGTCGAGTCATTGAATAAAGTGATATCCTTGTAGACTTGTATCCCGTTTCCCTGGAGTCACTGGCCCACTACCCACTTCCTTTTACACTGTTATATCCTCGTGGGAGTTAGTGTTCATCCACCTTGGTGGATTGCTCTCTCCTGTGAAATCTGCACAGCACTGACAGGGCCAGGCTTAATCCCAATAGCAGCACGCAACGCAAGGAATTGCCGTTAAAAAGGACTAAAGACTGGGGCTGGCCAGGAGGCTCAATGCAGTACTGTGGGGAGACCTGGGCTTGATTCCTGGTTCAGGTCTTCCACTGGCTGGCTGGTGAAGCTGCGGAGTTAACAGTCTCATAGTCTGTGGAGGAAGGGGGAGGGGGAGGAGGTCATTAATCATGCGATATCTTGCTGTCTCAGAGCTGGCATTAGGGTTACCCCCCCCCCCTCCAAAAGCAAGGCCCTTATATGGTTGGGAAACCCGCCCAGCGCATACCAGGATGAACTGAGCAGGGTGCCGCTATTTTGAAGGCAGCGCTGGAAAGAGGAGGGAGTGCTACTCCCTCCTCCAATACGGAGGTACCGGTGGTGGTGGTGGTGGTGGGGGGGGGGGGGGCACTAGGACACCAGGGCCTTGATTTTGGAGGGGTTCCAGGGTGTTTGAGAGGTCTGGGCTTTTGGCACTTTCCCAGGATGATCAACTCTAATAATGTACTTAAATTTGCATGTTATTAGCGTTGATTATTGGGGAGTTAATTCCCCCATGCTGTTGCAGCACTATTTTTAGGGCGCTGTTTCAGAACAGCCTGAGGAATTGATCATCGGGGCCTAGTCCCGGAAAGAGCTGTGGTGAATCGTTTTCGGCTAAGAATAACCAGGCTAAGGGGGGGGGGGGGGGGGGGGGGATATAAAATCAAGGGGAAAATGTTCAGGTAATTATGAATCAAAATACTAAAGGGTCAAGAGAGACCCACCAAGTCTCCAGCACTCAACCCCCAACCCCCCCCCCCCCAAAAAAAAAAAAGTTAAATTATTCAGCTTCTATTAAAAAAACAACATTGCAGACATGGTGTCCCACAAACCCTGTACACTGTCAATGAAGGAAGACTTCGCTGGTCACACAGTTAATATATTACAAACCAAACAGGATAGGCCAAGATGGTGTTCAGAGAGGACATGTAAACAGAATTATATAAACTTTTTTAAAATCACCACAGGAACCATCTGGTGGTTTTGTTTATGAACCGCATGAATTACTGGGGCTCAAAGAACAGTCCACACTTGCATTCTGGGGCAACAGGGGACAAATCATCTCCAAATGTCCTGAAGCACTGATTTATGCATGTAAATCTATAAACTGACCACCAGAGGAGGCATGAGTTTGCATGACCTATGCATGTACAATCAACCACTGAAGGAGGCCGGAGTTCACAGCGTGATCAAGAAAAGAAAAAAGGTCATACTATTTTTTAAAGGATCTTTTTGGCTACCCTCAGCTCCCTTGCGGTTTTAATGGTAAGAGCATGTGGGACAGGGTGTAGGGGAGAAGACGACAATGAGAAACAATTTAACATTGAAATCTCAACACAGTTTCAAAATCCACCATTTCCAAAGTTCTTATTTCAATCATTTTTTTCGCCCTGATTCAGACGCACAATTTGACCTCCCTCCACCTACCTATAAACTAAGACACATTTGAAAAACACACACACCAGCATATAAATATGCCTGTATTAACCGTACAATAAAACAGGAATAGAGGTGCTGGGTACACAGAATGTTTCTACATAAAGGAGTGACTTTCAAATGCCGTGAATAAGGTGCATATGATTATTTTTCATACTGGGTTCAACTGGAGATTAATATGTAAACAATCGACACCAACACTGTGACCTGTACTGGCTGCAAAGTGCGTCGAGACCCTTTGGAGCTGCTCACGAGAACTGGAACTGGAAAGCAGAGGAGCAAAGAGCCCGAGATGGTTCTGCACGGCAAAAGCTGCCATAGTTGCAGCTAATTCAACCAACCTTCCCCCGCATGGGGTACTTCACTTTTCAACTCCAGGGGTAAGGGCTTTCAGCTCTTCTGCTTCTCATTCAGGTCTCCTTTTGGCACTCTCTCCATTTTAAGATACTCTTCTACATCAACATGTCGTCGGGCTTTTCGGTGTTGGCTGAAATGCGATGGCGCTTGAAGGAATGGGGTACCCTTCTGTTTGCTGAAGGCACCTCTTAGCACTGAAGGTAAGGACTGGCTTTTTCTTTTCACGGGATGCGGGCGGAGCTCCGATACTTTACACCACGTTTCTGGCACCGGAAGGGAGACCCCAAGGATGGCTTAGACCTTGGTGAGCGTGCTGCAGGTGAGGAGTCTCACGTTGACGATCCCTGGGAAATTAGTGGACCTTTTGCCCCCTTTGTCTTGGAGCTGAAGGCTGTGCTGTGTATGAAGTTCGTTGGGGTCGCCTGTCAGGACCACTTGACCCATGAACTCGTCGCTCACCACATTATGATTCCAAATCTACCAAAAGCAAAAAGCCATGTATTAGGTTTTTGTTTGTTTTTTTTTTTTTAATTGTTAAAAGCTATGGGTTCAATATTCAATATCTGGATATGAGCAGCCACTTTCCAGATAAGTACCCTAGCTGGGATAGTGCTGCTAAAAAAATCTTTCAGATTGCTCCAGGCGCTATCCAGATAATGCTACAATGATACTCAACAAAAACTCTATGCAAAGAGGGTGTCCTGGACAGTGACTGAATATCACTGCTATCTGTATTAGAGAGCTGCATAGGAATGAAGATTTAGGGTTGCCATATTTGCCACCACCAAAAAAGAGAGAACACATGCCCCGCCCCATCCTGCTTCGGTCACGCCCCCACCTTGTCCCCTGTCACACCCCCTAAGGGTGTCCTATCCTCCCCTCCCCTTAACTTACTGTACTGCCCTGGTGGTCTAGTGACCTCTTGGGGGGCAAGAAAGAGCCCCCTCTTTCCTGCCCGGAGCGGCTGCAGACTGTCTTGCTGTCTCCTGTCCTGGCGCCAATTCAAAATGGCTGCTGAGAGTTCAAGCACTGACCTTGCAAG